>NC_061067.1:4278056-4578056 GCF_021917145.1 Hypomesus transpacificus
CTCTCTACCTCCCCTCTTTCCGGAGTGTCCTGCATTTTATCAAGTCACTTTATCTCTTGGGAAACAGGAAGTTTCCAGCTGGGATTCCCACGGAAACATATCGCTGTGTGATAAGGGTCAGAATTTGTTGCAAATGTGCATACGTTTGTGTGTGGGTGAGGAAGGAGAGAGAAGGAAAGAGACAGGCAGACTAATCATTTCTGATCGAGTTGTGGATGACATGCTGGCTCCCCTCCGTAACAGTCACTGAGAAATGAAAGACATGATCGTGGTCTCTCTGGAAAAGAAGAGAGAAAAGGAGAGGAGAAAAGTGGATTTGGGGTCCGTCCAAAGGAAAGTGTGAGTGTGAAAATGCTGACTTTCGAATGTATGCATGTGTCTGTGTAAGTCTGTGTGTGTCTGTGTGAACTAGCATGTGTGTGTGAAGTTATTATATTGTAGTGCATTAGAAAGCAGCTAGTCCTCCACCAAGACTGCTGATTGGCGGGAAAAACGTTCCAGAAAGGCATCTGCGGGCACTGTAAAAAAAAAAAAAGCTCTTTGATATATCACAGCCTCTGAGCCATACAAATGACAGCAATTTCCTGCCCTTAGAGTAGTTACCATATCAGAACGAGAACTGTGTGCATGTGTGTGTGTATGTATGTAACTGCTAAGCATGTGTCTGTGTGTTTTTCTGTTTGGAAAATCTCTATGTGTGTGTTGAAAAACAAGGTTGTTTTTAATTGCATTTTTCTGTACAGGAAGGCCGCGAGGTTGGATGGGAGGGTGGGGTAGATGGAGTGAGGATGAGAGAAGCCGTGGTTAGGAAAGGAAAGGAAGGGGGGTTAGGAGGGAAGGAAGGGGGGTTAGAAGGGGGGATACGAAGGGGGGTAGGTTCAGGTCACTCGTTTCTTGACATAATCAGATTGATGAGATCAAGCAGTGTTTTACTGTATTTAACTAAAACACCCCAGAGGAAAAAGGAGTGTGCGTGTGTGTGTTTGTGTGTGAGTGTGTGTGTGTGTGTCTTGTCCACCTAGAGCTTGAACCTCTGTCCTAACCCCAATGATTACAAGGACTAGTTAGATGTAAAAAGTACACTTTCTTAGAAGTGAGACACATCGACTTCAGGTCTCGGGAAAGTGACCTGCCATATGCCAATTCCTGAATCTTGACATTTAGTTCACGGTCACAGGAACCGGAGGGTCATACAATCAGGTTCCACCACAGTGATGACTCATTGACCTGTCTACCTGTCTTTAACTGGTGGAGGGAATGACAATTTGTTGCTTTTGTATAATATAATTAAAGATCTCCATGCCTGGCTGCTCCCCTGCACGACACACACACACACACACATGCACACACACACGCACACACGCACACACACACACAGATTATGCAGACACATAGGTTACTTTCAAAATACATTTCAGCTTACTTCATTGTCCCCTAAAGTGATTTGTTGAGGGCAGAGAGAAGAGGTATATATAACCTCCAATGACATGGCAGCCTCTGGGATGTTGCCAGGCGGATTATCTGCTATTTCTTTACGTTAAATGCTATTCTCTGTTATTTTCAGTTTAGTAAAATATACACGTGTGTTTGTGTCTCTGGGTGTATGTAATATGTACAGAAACATATATTCTGTCTATATTTATTTGTTTGTGTACATATTTGTATAATTCAGTTAATTCAATTTATTTATACCATTGTTATGTTCAATGTAAAGAAAACCAAGCTATCCCACAAATATGGGAGGTGGAATGCGGGAAAAAAGGTTATTCTCTGTGACCTTCAACATTGGAAACCTGCAGTGTTGCATAGGGGAAGCTGCTTGACATTGTGTGCTGTATTTTGCTGTGTGTGTGTGTGTGTGTGTTTGTGTGCAGTCAAACCAGCCTGATGTAAGGGGACAGTAATGAGCGAGGTTGACCCTCGCTGGACTGGCCTCCTACTGGGATCATAAAGACAGTGGTTGTGTGCACAGATTTCTGTATTGTGTCTGTAGTAGCTGTATGCATCCTGTAGCAGACCTTGGAGACTAGCGCACCACGGTACATGGACCCTACTGTATGTACCCTGTACCCTGTACCTTTACAGTAATATCCCACATAGATTCTCCATACAAGACCTCCCTCAGCATCACAGAGCTGTGAGTTTGTGACTCTGATGACTGATCGCTGCTCATCTGTAGCTTCAGTAATGTCATATTTTTCCTTCGTTCTAAAAAAACCTTCCTTAGCAAAATATTCATTGCCAACTTCTCAGCTGAAATTCTAAGATTTAAAAATTCAATTTTGTGCTGATTCAGGTCATTGGGGATGAGGAAGGATAGAATAATGATGTTAAATCTGAGAATTCATCTGAGCTCTTTGTCCTCCTGGGGGTAGATTGGCTGCTGACGTTCTGTAATCATCATGATGTATGGGATGGTCTCCAACTGAGATGTCAGCTGATTGGATGAAATCCCTACATTTAGATGTGGTAGAAGGTGTTCCCTGTTTCTGATGCAGCTGGTAATGGATAGAGATTGTTTTATATTGGTTATTCATATTAAGTGCTATGTATAGCTTTGATACTTGTCATCAGAACCAGGCAGATGACAGCAGTGAAGGATGGAGGGATGGAAGGCTACAGGGGACCAAAGCTTAATGGGTTTCTTAAATATTTGCTTTGGATGGAGAAATGGAATAGTGTGTGGGAAGGAGGAGGTGGGGGCGAGAGAGGGTGAGCGAGGAAAAAAAGAAAAGAGGGCTGGAGAGAGGGATTTAAAGGGAAAGCGAGAGAAAGAGATTCCGTAGAGGCAGGGAGAGAAGGAGAAGAAGAGAAAAATAGAGAGGGAAAAATAAAGAGAGAAAAGGAGGGTTGATGATGAGCTATTATTTAGGACATCTCTTGGAGAGTCTTTTGGAACTATTCATCTCTTAGACACCTCATAAAATTTCCCAACACAAGTCACATTATTCAAACATTACCCCATAGACACTCTGAGTTATGTCTGCAGATGTGACGGCCTGGCGCTTTCCCGCTTGGAGGCAGACCGCAGTAAGATGAATCACGCTCCAGTAGTTACTTTATCCCTGAATCTGAACCAAATATAGGACACAAACTCACTGGGGTTTGAACCCAGAGTTCCTTTTGAGCGAGCCACAGGAAGAAGTACCTACTGAACCAGCAAACCTAGAGGACCTTCTTGAAGACCAAGAAGGTCAGTCAAAGTCACTAGACTTACGTGATCCTTTTGGCATCACTTTACATCAAGGTTACGTTAACTACAATGTAACTCAAGTTCAAGTTCATGTCTTTTATTGTCAGATGCACAGAACAATCACAGGGTCAGACTGGGCACTGAAATTCTTAGGACAAGACAACGCAAAGTAACCTGGCATAACATAATATATAAGTACACAGAACATAGATTACATATATCTGTTACATCTATGATAACTGCATAGCAATACATAAATAAAAACATGTGAGGTACACTACATATGAATGGTGCATTGTAATTAAATAGAATTAGATGTTAGAAGTGTAAGTTATTACAACAGTGTTAGAAGGTGCAGTATGGAGGTGGGGTTAAAGGGGATGTTTTAAAGGGGCAGTTGAAGGTTGTGTTGAAACAATATCAGTATTAACACCCAGTTACCCCAACATCCTAAGTTCCTGTGTTCCTACAATGTTGTTGCTGACTTACCATAGGCATTGTAATTTCGTTACATGTTAGTTAACGCAACCTTATGTATGTTATCTTATTGCTTCCACTTAAGCAAACATTTAACAAATGCATTCAAATATTTTTATAATACATTTTTGCAGCATGACCACACAACCATTACTACTACTCCCGGGCGTCCCCCTGCAGTCGGATTTCCATAGCAACGTCTTATGGGTTCTGACATGCTAACAAAGCACCCGGTCTCCTGCTGTGTGGGCCTGTTATTACACACACACACTGGTGCAGGCACACACACACACACATTTCATACTTGGTCTGGTCACTCTTTCTCAAATCTGTGATCATACCTTTCAAGGTACTCCAAGAAGGATTCAATTTTTTAGACGCACTCAAACAGTAAACTCAGCAAAGTGACTTCAAGTGAAGTAATGAGACGTTGCTTTTCCCTTTTGTGTTTCTTCCCTATTGCTGATACTGACTTTACAGTAAGATAAACCCTTTATCTGGTCAATTTATTGAAGTTTTTGGCAGTGATAAGGTAGGACCAAATTCACCTGGAATCCGGATTGCGTGAGTGATTGTATGAATGTAGTACATTTACATTTTGTCATTGAGCAGACACTCTTATCCAGAGCGACTTAGAGTAAGTACAGGGACATTCTCCCCGAGGCAAGTAGGGTGAAGTGCCTTGGGTGAAGTGTCAATAGCACGCCCGGGAATCGAACCAACAACCTTCTGATTAATAGCCCGACTCCCTACCCGCTCAGCCATCTGACCCCCCCCTTGGTACCTTTCCTGAGTTTAGTAACACCCTGATCGTAATCAAGGCCAATGTCTCCTGCCCCATACAGAGTGAAGCAGACTACTCAGTTCAGATGCAAGGTGTAGAAGTGTTGGTCCAGACGCCTCAGCAGCCCTGTGGCTAGCAGGGAGAGAAGCTACAGCAGGCTAGAGAGAGAAAGAAGCTCGATGCTCTCTTGGTCTCTGCACCTTCTCAGGCGAGACTTTAAATACTGAAGTGGTTTGGCTGTGGAAGTGTCTCAAGATTATACATTTCTGTTAAGAGAGGCTGTTGACGCCTGTAGGGGAAGCTTTAAATTGGAGCTTATGACTCAGCAAGAGGATTCCAACCATTTCCAGGAAATCCTCATTGAAAATATGTGATATTCAGAACATATCTCAAGATTAGGTTAAAGCGTTAGGGCAAATCAAAATTATGAATGGAATGTTTCTTATGGGCACTATATTTTGACATCACCAGAACACAGAAACTGTCTATGGAGGTTTCTGGGGTCCTGATTAAACTGTCTGTTTTCTTTCTTCAGTGAAATGTGTCACATTTAATGATAGTGGTTCACAAAAAGTACAGGAATTAATAGAGGCCATTGTTTATAATTGTGAATGTCAGGATGATGAAACACTCGTCTGGGGAGAGACTTTTGCGGTGAAGCAAAATCCTTTGGGCACTTAATATCTGCAGTGTGATTGCAAATTATCTTGCGCTCAACTCTTTCATTTATGCGTTCAAAGGAACAACAGTTCTTATGGTCATTTCTCACAGCCGCATTCATTTACATTTAGCAGATGCTCTTATCCAGAGCGACTTACAATAAGTACAGGGACATTCCCCCCGACGCAAGTGGGGTGAAATGCCTTACCTTTGGACACAACGTCATTTGGCACGGCCAGAATCGAACCAGCAACCTTCCGATTAATAGCCCTATTCCCTAACCGCTCAGCCATCTGACCCCCGCATTCACGTGGAAGACAGAAACGTCTCCACACAATCGTGTCAGACATGCTGATTTGAATTGTGAAGCAGTGACAGAACACAGCTTGGTTACACGTAGCATCAGAGTGGGGATACAGAGGAATTGTTTGAACAGTGTTCAAAGGCACAACAAGGAGGAGATTAAACTGAGATCTAAGAGGCATTTGATCCCAACTTCAAAACCGTGGGCCAGTTATGCAAACATTATGACAAGGTTCATCATTGTCATCCTCACTTGTTTATATTTCCTGGTGAAACTACTCTCTTAAAAGGGACATACGTGTTACACAATGTGTAATAACTTAAGAGGCCCCCCAAGAATTCCAGACAAAACCCCCAAACACTTAAAACAACCTTGGAGATTCTAGACAGAACCCCACATTTCCGGGTAGAACCCTTTTCTGCAAAGTTTGTCATAAACTACTCGAAAATGGTTCTATCTGAAAATCTAGGGGGCTATTATAAGCAAATCAGTGACATAATGTTTTGAATTTAAAAAGGCATTGACTACTTGATACAGACATTTAAAAACCACTGAATTTGTTGGTTTTGAATTCACCTCTTTAAAATGTTAACTTGAATTATTTCAATGTAAAAAAAATCTAATCCAAAAATTCAAGGTTCAGAAATTCTGGTTGACAATCAAATGTCTTTTTTTTTGCCATGTTAAACAGTAAAAACACTGCATCTGCTAGTCACTCACAGAAGCATTAGTAGAGAAGAACACCAGTCAGATAATCCACTCAGATCTGCTCTATTGTGTAACTCCAACCTCTGGGGGCCTAGAGACATTGTGTTGAGTGTTCTCTCCAAGGGCCCATTGTGTTTTGTATACCTAGCTAGGAACCTTGATGTCTCTGGAAATGACTCAACGCTTCTATAGACCAAAGCTTTTATCTCAGCCCTTTTTCTCCCTCATTAGGCTTGACTCTTTCTTTTTCAGTTTGTAATTTTCGACAAACAGGAATAACACGGCGAGGTAATGTATTGAGGGGAATGGTGATTGTATTTTCGTTTCTTAATTGTCTGACATGAAAGGTTTTGAGGAGGTTAACAGGAGGAGTCTTAAAGAACAAAGACAAAATAAAATGTGTCTTTATTAATCTTTAAGCTTCTTAAAGACAACAACACAAAGTTCAACACAACTCACAGATCATCACATTGCACACTGAAAGTGTGCTACTCTCTACTTGAATCGCTGTAAATTATATTAGTATTGCTTGCTTTCCTACAGGTACACTCTGCACTTTTGAGGTTCATGTTGTTTAATTTGCAATTTGTTTAACTACATGCTCTTATGTTTCTTCCCATTGGCACTTATTTGCTTATCACAATGTATGCTCATGTTTTGGCTACCCACAATGTTTTTGGGATTATCTCATGGTTTATGATCTTTGACCGCCTATGCACTTTTTCTAAAGCTCTCTCTTGGAAGTCGCTTTGTATAAAAGCGTCTACTAAATGAATAAATGTAAATGCAATGTAATCCTTTCACAGCTTGGCATGGGGCTGTAGCGCACAGTCTCTCCATGTTTGAACGAATGAAAACCTTTATTGCCCCAAGGGGAATTTGTTCTGCACCAAGAGCATAAACAGAGACACAATCAAAACACTGCAGACAGGACAGTACAGTGGACATAACACAATTACTAAAAAGCACAGTGAGACAACAAATGCAAGAAAAAAATTATACAAAGATACAACTGAAGGCAGTTTCTCGCACCGTCCCCTGTCTCTGTCTTTAGAGGGCCATTCACATATCAGGAAGGGCACCAACCAACCAACAGCAGAGAAACACAGTATCACGTCCCGCCATTAAGGCCAGCCATCAAACAAGCACATCACCAAGAATTTGATTTGAACTATCAGCAAGGCAATCAGCTGGAAGTTGCAACCAACGCACACTCGACATAATCCTGATGGATGCTTCACAATAAAGAAATCTTAATTGACCAATGTCTCTCTGTTTTGCTGAATATTCACCACAGCATGGCCCTTGCCTCCCACTCTTTAGCATTGCAACACAATGCTAATATCGTATGATGAATGGCCTGGCTATTCCAAATATGTTTAACAGCAATACATTTCTATGACAGCTATTACAAATTATATGGATATGCTCCTCTTGCCAGAGCCACAATTTGTCATCCTGCAATAAATGAACGCACACTTACATAGATACATACACACAGATGCACACACATAGTTAATATATGTAAACTCACAAGCTTACAATACAGACACTCACTCACAAACACAACCGAAAGACACAACCGAAAGACACAACCTTTATGTAACCAGGAAAAGACTGATTAAGACCTCATCTTTTTTTCTAATTCATTACACACAGATAAATGTACACACACATGCACCCACACTCTTTCTCTTGCCCTCTCTCTTTCTCAGTCTCTCTCTGTGGCACGGTGACCCCAGGCCTGTTAGTGCTCAGGGGGGGTTGGGCTATCTCCAGGGCCGATTTGTGGGGAGTTTGCATGCTCACCCCGTGCTCAAATGGGATTCCTCCACAAAGAACCCAATAAAAAACATCCAGAACAGATCAATCTCCAGGCCAGGATATGGGTGAGCACTTGGACTTGGCCCCCAGCCGTGGCTGATCTGGCTGCCCTGGGAGAAAGGATGACAGGATGGGACAAGTCGATGGACTCCGGTGGTCGCTTCGGCGTGCGTGTGTGTTCCGCCACTCTGTACATGCATGTGTGTTTCATGATTGGGGTACTGAAGGTTTCCTCTTCGCCTTCTTTCCTTGATCCGTCTCTGTCTCTTGCTTCATTCCCTCCCTCCTCAATTCCATCTTGACCACATGACTCCTCACAGGAAGTGCTGTAGCATTTTAGCATGTCCATGTTTTTTTTCTGATGTTATCATGAAGAGTCATTGTTCAGCCGTTTCCATATTTGAAACTTTAGTTCCTTACATTGTTTTTTTACATCAGCATCTCAACTTTTGCAACCTCCCTTAGAGAGCCAACCCGAATGCTGGTTTTTCAGACTAGTCATCCAATTCTTGGCTAATCTTAGAACAGGAAGAAGTGTGAATCTCATCCATTTTGTTTTAAAATACACGTATAATTTATATATATTCTGGTTCTGATTATATACTTTTACACTGAATGAATCTGCACTGAAATTACTAATGAATTGCTTTCTCCTAAACATTTTAACATGGTCCCTTTTCATTCATAAGTGATCGACCCTAAGCTACTCTTCAAGGTCTTAGTGGTTCTGAGATACTGGTACCATCCCTCATCCAGAAAGGCAGTTACTAAAAGTTCACGACTAGATGGATGTTGTGAGTTTTGTAAATGCAGTTCAGAGCGAGCCTGTCTACTCCAGTGTCGTTGCAGAATCCATTTACAGTGCATGATACCAGACAAGACATTTACAAAGCATTCGACCCATCTAAAAGATATGACTGTGTTGTCTAGGGAGTCCAAGTGATTTATGCACATGGACATAAAGACAAGCTGGTAAACACACAACAGTAATTACTTATTGACTTATGGCGAGTATGTTGCAGCAAAACATCTATAAAACATCAGAGTAGCAGGTGAAATTCAGTGAGAGTGATTAATTGGTCTTTGTCTTTTGTGGACCTGCCACCATTTACATGGGGCGACAGATGATTGGATTTTTCTGGAACCTTTGAGGTGTTCCAGAAGCTGCCTTTAAACAACACTATGGAGAGGCTTTCTGGTAAGAGAACCCAGATCCATGGATCCATTCATCCATGTCTGTCTATCTGCCTATCCTTCGGTCCATCCTTCTGTCCACCCATCCAGCCATTCCTTCCTTTATGTTCCCGCATTTAAATAAAGAGACTGTCACCCAGCATTTTGATCTGCATTCCTCCTTGCCCTCAATCCTTCTATCTGTACCAAATGTTTCATGTCTTTCACTGCCTTTCTCCATTCCTATGCTCCTCTCTCTGTGCCACCATCCCTCCATCTATGCTTCCCCCATTGTGAAGAAGCAGGCGCCCTCCTTTATTTAGACACAGTCATGTCCAGAAACCTGCGTTCAGCCATAGAAACAACACAATGAAACAGACTGCTGGGTGGCGTTTGTTTTGAGCCATCTGGGCGGCTGCCATGAACATACAATACTCTTTGTTGGCAAAATTGGCAAGAGGCCATGACACCAAGATTGATCCCTGGAGTAAATGGAACATACTTTACTGATCAATACAAAGACTTTTTACTCTACTGAATGGACTTTTAGAGGCACAGTACAGATGAGTCTCTTGTAAACAGTGTACATACTTTCAGAGTACATTTTATTATAAATGTCAGCTGGGTAATATTGTTATTGGGCTACATTCAAAAGAGGCAGTCACCTCCAGAGAGTTTCTGTGGGTCAGCAACCAGTCAACCATGCACAGAACACTAACTCCAGCATGTATCCACATAACTGTGGCACAACTCATCTCCACGATCAATGTGCTTAACCAGCCGGTGCAAATGATCTGTCTGCCAAAACAAGCCCCTTCAGCCCAGAATACCGGTGGATTAGTCAGAATTCAATTACTGGAGCCCCGGAACACATGAAGACAGTGCTTAATGACTCTCAGAATCCTTTTGTTATGTTGCTGCTTAAATTAATTCAGTTAATGAGATAAACGGAACGCTCTCTCAGAAAGCATGGTTCATGCAGGAAGCCCATGTGCTCACAAGAGGTCCTGTGCGATACCGGAACCCTTTTGGTTCTGCCTATGTGTGTGGCCTAGAGGTGTGGCGGCATGCTTAAGGTTGCTTTGGTACAGCCAGTGGTTCTTCTGGGGCAGGGTTGCACAGTGGTGTCTCTCCTGCAAGTCTTGTGAAACATTCCGCTGCACATTACCCAGCCCATTGCAAATCAGTGGGACGGACAATCTGTCCAAAACTTCAGAGGGAATCAGCCATCTCAAAATCAACAACCAAAAGAAGAAAAGGAGAGTTCTTAGGGGGTAATCACACATCAGATTTTTCAATACCAGTACCAGCCAAAAAGCCCCTGAGGAGCATCCATAAAGTGAACTCTAAAGTAGAATGGAAAGTGAGTTGCAACAGGAATACCAGGTTGCCACAGTGGACAAGTACACTGAAGGGTATCTTGAGGACAAAACAATATCTTGTCTCCAAGCCGATGGCCTAAAAAAACTAAATTGGGTAACGTACATCTTGTTATTAATACTGTCAACAATATTTCTGAAGAGGCAGAGCCAAACAAACTGATTGCCAATTAGGGGCGTTGCTGATTGCCATGGGTGTCTGAATGAGATTACACTGCAGTAAAGTTAAGATGAGGTAGACAGCATCTCCTTTGCTAGATGTTAATTACCCTCCTATGTATTCACAAGTGACTGAGAGTGTAGAAATGGATATTATATATATTATATATTATATATCAGCATGTTGGAAAGTTACATGGTGGCGATGAAGGGGATACAATCTACATTATACTGTATATTGGACTGCACCATCTCTTGACACTCACAATGTTGTTTGTTTCGTTGTTTAATTTTACCCTCCTGCCTCAGCTGAAGACATGTTTGTGGAACCATCTGAAGCATAATAAAAACTATTCAAGAAATTAAGTAATAATAATAATAACTTAATTCAAGAAATTAAGATACAATTAGGAAACAATTATGGGTGTGATTAAGCTAGATCAGGCCTCTGTGGATCTGTTCAGGTACAAGTTGTTGTTGACAGATCAGTTACAATATGCTGTGGGAGGACTCAGGAAGTGACCTTGAAACCTCTTTCAGGAGAAGTATCATGTTCAATCATCCTGTCAATCACCACCGCAGGAGATGATTATCACAGCTCATTAACGGAATCTAATTCTGAACTCATCTCTGGTCTCTCACCCTGTCTGCTGGGGAGGAGCATCCACCAGTCCTGGCCCTATCTTTCGCTCGGCATGTGGCCCTTATCATCTCTGGTATTAACGGAGACGTCTTTGAATTTGTCACAGGGAATTAGTGGACACTGGGTTTTTTTTGCCGTCCAAAACCCGCCTGCCACTTTTTGTCATTCATATTCGAGACTTGCTTTCACTGTATCTGTGGCAGTCGGTCTAGGCCCAGCAGTTTTAGATAGCGAGTGGATGTGCTCCGATTCACAACAACTTCCACTGGGGACATGAGATTCTGACGTTGGCCTGCAAAACTCTTCTAGTTTTGTCAGGGGATTGCTACAGTGAGGATTGGTTTCAATTCAACATAAGCCTTGAGTAGTGAATCAGACATGATTGTGAGGAGAGGATTTCTGTGACATTGCATTCAGCCCGTCTGTTTATACAGCTCCAGTAAGCCTCCTGCTTTAAGTCAGTAAATAAATCTAACAACCTTCAACTACAATCCCGTATTCACTCACTATACTATCTCATCCATCTCTTTCATATCTTATGGCACACCTGAGTGTGGACCACCGTCCATATTTGTGAAATCTGCATGACTTTGATAAACTAATGGCCAATCTGCTTTCCATACCACCTCATGTTCATGACGAAATTAAGCTCTCTCCTCTACCACTCAGGTAATATTAATAAATAGCTGATGAAACAAGTGTCCATTAAAAGGTGTCTGTTTGTCGTCTGAGGCGATGCGGTGAGGAAAACGTAGCTGTTAGATGAGAATGATTATCCAATTTAAGGCACACTTTAGCTCACCAGAGGTTGCAGTAGCTTACTAGTAAATTACATTGTAAACGATCTACTCAAGCTTTTGTATACCTTCTTGGTCACCCTATTTGTTTCTGCTTTTTGATTTACAATTGATTAACCATTGATAAAATTGAAAGGCACAAAAAGCTTCACAGAAGCCCATGAAGGTAAACAAAACATAAACTGAGAGAATACTGAGATTTCGGGACAGAAAAAAATTTGTGGAAAATTTGAAACCTTTGAAGGAGGAGCTCGGTTAGAGATCTCAACCTCCAGAGATGGTTTTGAAATCTATCTTAAAGTCTATCATTGACTAATGCCAAGGTAGCCATTGTCCAAGGAAAAATAAAATAAAGCAGCTGGAATATAATAACACAGAGAACAAACAGTACAGTTCAGCTGCTTCCTCTCTGTCATCTATGATTCATAATTCCCCCCAGGTTCAGCCCTGTGCTAAAGTAGCTCTGTAGCTCCAGTACTGCTGCCTAGCTAGACACTTTCTGCGTGACACTTTCTGCTTGCTGTCTGGTTCAGTTAAAAACAATTATGCTAAAGTTAAACCACTAGGCAACATTAACATATTAGCACAGGATGTTTGCCATATGGTATTTTACTGAGTTAATTGATTTGGTGCTCTGTTGGCCAGGTAGCTTTTGCAACACTTTGAAGGCCATCACATTTTATATAGTCACACTTGGGATTGATATGAATTAAATGATCGAGAATTGTATAAGGTATGCAGTGATCATGCAATCCTCTGCAACTGCTTTGAGATTTCAGTGTAGACCTTTAACCATTATTTTGTTCTTTATTATTCAAACGATGTGTCATCTGCACAGCTCTGAAGAGCACAGAAGGCTGTTAGAACCCGGAGCCCTGGCTTCACTTTGACTTCGATACAGCAGGGTCTACTGCTGTTGGGATAAAACATGCATTTACAACATTTCTGAAGCTCCTCCCTTTTAAACGCAAATCGTTTGACATTTTCGATTTAAATAACTCTATTACAATTACCAGTTACTTTAATCACCTTATAATATAATCTTGATCGTTACCCATTGTCAATTATTAGGTCACGTATATGATGGTTTAGGCATAATTTAAGTTTGTGTGGCGAAAAGTGAAGCTCACGGTAGCTAACTAGCCACAGTCAGAAACGTTACTCACAACGTATAACGCTAGAAGTCACAAACCTGCGTGCGATTACAGTACTAGAACATCAGTCTTTAACTTCTGGGAGATAGCTAGCGTCCTAAAACTGTAAGACAGCTGCAGAAACGCCACAGTCCCTGGCTTCCATCAACAACTTTGTTAGAATAATCTTCTTTCAAAGGGGGTTATTTAGTAATGAATGATGCAATATGAGTAAATGCTTACAAATAAAACTAGAAGGGAATAACTTAAGACGAAGTCATATAGGTTCGGACCATTTTTCCTCACCTTTTTCCTCACCTCACAATATCCTCAGAAATTGAGCTCTATTTACAGATCTAGTCTGTCCAATTAGTCAATTTTTTACCAACATTGTGGGACAGGCTATTTTGTGTCTATTTCCTGTAAACACAGTCTCTCTCACTTGGTTATTTTCCAGGAAAGGTGATTCACTGCAGGCACGTGCAGGACAGCCTCGGCCCGGGTCCTTCCTGACCCTCCAGTCTGATGAGGGGCTTTCCAAGGCAGTACCCCGGCAGGAGGTGTTGAGATAGATACATTTTTGTTTGTTCCCCAGGAAGAAGGATGTACAACATGAATGGAGGTATGTTGGTTGTCCTCACAGATATAAACTGTCTTAGTGGTGTTTTGGCCTGTCTTGATGATGACAAGTTAACTCTAAAGCTGTGTTGTCAGTATTGGCCATCCATAATAAATGTGCTTTTGAATCTAACCACTATACATTAGTCACATAGTCCTTATTAAGGACAATGTGTGTTTGATGTTGACATAATGTCCACAATTAGATCTGAAGGGAAGGCAGACACTAAAGCTAACAAATTCTCCAACCATCCTCCCAATTACTTCAGAGACTCAGTAATGTATTGATTCCATCTCTTTAAGAACTTTTCTTAAAGAGATTTTTTTTTTTTTTTTTTTGGCAACTAAGTCTTTTAACATATTCTTGGCACGTCAGCAATACCACTCTGGGAAACCAAGAAGGCTTGAGATGGCCTGGATATTGATTGCTGGATGATGTGTCCTTTCAGTCTATCCTTTGGCACCTCAATACAGTCTGGTTGAAGTTGTTTCCTTTTAACAGCTGTCTCCTTCCGCTACTGTTAGATTGACCAAGCCTTAACCTCAGCTTTAGGGTTGGAACGTGCCATGTTGGTTTGGTGACCTTAAGGTCAATTTGTGGTTAAGGGTCACTGTTAGGGTCAGGATAGGCATTGTTTCAGACTACATTGTTTTTTTAGGTCAGTACTACAGACCATCTATAATGTGTTCCTTACCTTCATCAAGCAAACAACAGTTAGACAATTTTCACAAATCCCATCGCGCAATTATCCTTCATCATTCTGCTCGTTTTATAGCCTGACTGATGCCATTAGCTTCAGTTTCTCCTTCTCCCCCATCTGTCTGAACCAGACTGATTGTGATTAGTTTATCTCAAGGGCTGCTGACACTGGGAGGCCTCCATCAATCTGATTTGAGCAGGGGGCAGATATGGTGACGCCCAGCCACCGGCTGACAGGAGGTCAGATGTTTTCCCCCAGGTGACGGGAGAAGAGGGATGGTGGAGAGGCCAGGGAGAGTCTGGAGGAGCACTCTGTTTGTCTCAGGTGGTGGGCTGTCAAGGAATTCAATACTTTCATATACTCGTTAGTGCCTGGAGTGTCTAGTAAGTCATCTCATTTTTGTATGTGTGTATTTGCGAACAGGCGTAACTCTCTACTTTGGAAAACAAGAGAACTTGCCAGGCTCCTTGTATTTTTATTTAATTTTCATATCATTATTTTTTCTAGATGAAGCTTCAGGTGTGGCATTTTGACAAAAACAAACAGACACCATAATGATGGTAAATGTAAACATTTACACAGTTTATTGGAACAAATAGACATTCCTGATCCTTGAGTAACTCCAGTTAAGAGTTGTTGGATTTGAATGCTGCCTGAAGAGGAAGGGAAACAAAGCAGGTAAATGTGGTTCTACGACATTGTGGGAATGCTCACATTTATGATGAGGAAATGAAGAAAATGTGTGGCGAGTACAGTACTGTAATCCACTCACATCTTTTTGCCGTGTTATTGCTTTTCTAAACATAGTCTCAGAGCCGGCAGGGTTTTCATCTCCGAGACAAGGCAGCAGACCATCAACATTTCATCAACCGCTATGATTCCACAGGCAAATAGAACATATATCAACAACAAACAACAACAACAACAAACATACACTGATAATTATTGAAAAAATACAAACCAGACATTCTCGGATGAGAAAAAGAGTAAATCATTTGTTCAGTGTCCGTGCAGAGTGTAAACACCAAACATGTTTTTCTTAATTGCAAAACAGCTGTCACGGTCCCTGACTGGAATGGAAACGGATGTGTTTACTATCAAGCTGGCTACACTGACAGACAGCCCAGCCTTGGGGCGCTGCTGGAGCGAGAGGATGCTTCCTTATCAGAGCAGGGGAGCCAGGGAAAACACCCACCTCAGTGGATCTCTTATCAATATGACCCTAGACACAGAGCTCCAAGATGGCCAGGACTTCAAGGATGTGGGCTCAGGTTCTCTGTTTTCACTTAATTTGCTGTTTGTGGTTTGTCAGATGTGTTGTAAATGGATGTATAGTGAAAGGGAGATGGAACAGATGGAGAGAACTGCTTCTTTTCTAATTTCGTCGATCAGTGCTCCTAAGTGACCTCCAGGAACACAGAGGGGTAGATTACCTTCAGATCCTGCAGGGAATGAAGGAGAAATCAAAACATGAACGTAATACCACATACCTGGTTGCTCTGTATCGTTTTTGATTGCCTCTGTGCTTTGTGCTGGACCTGACAGCAGTCATGGTGAAGGTGCGGGGTAACTCTAACGAGATGCTCATTATACCGTCTGTCTCGTTGTGGTTGTGATTCCCAGGCCTGGACTCAACCAGGAGAGGAGGAGGACCTGAAAGAACCCAGCATCTAATGGCAGACCAATAAACAGAGGAGACACAGCTAGGAAGGTATCATTAAGCTGAGAAGTCTTAACTAGCCTTCAGATGCTGTGTATCCGTACAGACTGATGACACTAGCTTTCTATGTCCTTTGGAGAGTATAGAGAGTAGTATTCAGCTAGACACACATACTGTATCAATTATCTAAAAAAGAGGGTTTGCTCTGGTTCTGGGGGTGCGCTCAACCAGGTCATGCACGCTACTGATTCGATGTCACAGAGTTGTTCTTACTGCGGTTGCTGTGGAATAACTACTCCCTCGTCATTTGAAATCAAAATGGTTTCCTCTGAGTTGTACATACTAAATTCATAATTGTTTTCATTGAGTCAAGTTTTTTGTGTTACTGGGTTTCTGTTGCTGACAGAACTGAGTATAATAGACAATGAAGAAGTTGTAGCACAGAGAGTAGACAACATGAACTCTCCTTAAGAAGCTTTAAAGGGAAGATGTTTTGGCGGTCTGGTATTCTCTACTATTTCTGGAGGGTTAATTCATCCAATTAAGGAAGCTGCACACTTGTCGTAGCCAGGAAAAAGGATCATTACTGGAAATATTCATGATTAACGTATGGGAGTACGGTATTGACTGGGAGACTTTGTTTAATTATGTAGACATGGCTTTGCATGCTTGTTTAATTACTTGTCAAAGACAGTTGCACATATGCTTTACATTTAGCTGAAAAGACACACACCCATTTTATGTTCACACCTTGGAGGGTTGTGATTGGATATAGCGTTGATTCAACAAATCAAAACATGCAAAAGGACAACTGGCTGCAGAGAGGGTGTGACCACTCCTCTTAACACCTGGCCAGATAAGACATGCCAAGTATTGTCGAATTATCTTATCAGCCATCTCTTCTGGGCAGGATGATTGCAGAAGCAGAGCGTGGTGGGCGTTTCATGTCATACATCTAATTACCATCTCAAAGACACCATCCTTGTTATCTGCGATGACTCATCACGGTTGTTTTTAAGTGCGATCTTGCATTAATGAAAGGCCCTGGAGGGTGTTTGATGGCTGGAGAACATGGAGTGTATGATCGAGGAGAGATCGATGAGCACAGTGAGAGTTCACTTTAGCTTCAAGCGCTGCATATATACACAAAAATAGAAGCTCTACGTATATATACAAACATAAAAGCTCTACATATATACACAAACAAATAAGCTCTACATAAATACACAAACATATAAGCTCTACATATATACACAAACATATAAGCTCTACATGTATACACATATATATACGTACATAAACGCATACTGTACACACGCTCACACACGTTGTGGTGCACTGCCTCGCCCTGCCTCTCACTGCCTCTTTGCAGCTAGAAGGTTCTAGGTTTGATTCCCGCTTGGGACTTGCCACTGCTCAGGAGGGCTGTGTTCTGGGTCTGTCTGTGTGGGGTTTGCGCATGGGTTTTGTCAACCGAGCACCCCACATAAAAACATGCAAAAACCGATCAGTCTCCTGCCCATGTCCTTGCCCAGGACGTGGGAGTGCTTGGACTTAGCCCCTGGGCTGAGAGTAGTACTATTTCAAATACACAGCTTGCTCCATCTACTCATGGTGATACACCTCTTTGTTTTCCTGCTTGCCTCTTCCTGTCACCCAAACTAAATATCACATGGAAGAGCTTTAATTAAAAAGTCCTCAATGCATTACTGACTGCTGGCTGTTTTGTTTGTCGCTAATCCTAAGGAGATGATTGTCTCCAGGACCTTGGACGGGGCCTGTTTATCTTCTGTTTTCTTCACTCAGTTGACAATCAAGAGGTGAATTCTGCCAAAACAGAAACATCAAGTGATGCTTTTCAAAGTATGTAGCCCATACACTCATCGTTCGTGTGACACACAGTATGACATCTAAGACACAAGCCTCCCTATACTGTATATTGATGTCTTCAGAGCAAAGGGAATGCTTTACAACCTCCTTCTTGTCAACATCCTTCTCCCCCTTCTCCTCCCCCGCTTTCAAGGTTGACTAAGCTTGGATGCAGTCAGATAATGAACATCACAGTTTATGCTCCTTCTCTTAATCACTTAATACGATCGTGTGAGAAGGAGAGGCAGTGCCCTGCCTCACTGTGAACATCCGTGTTCTCCCCTCATCTCTTCCCTCCCCCTCCCTCCCTCCCTCCCTCCCTCCCTCCCTCCCTCCCTCCCTCCCTCCCTCCCTCCCTCCCTCCCTCCCTCCCTCCCTCCCTCCCTCCCTCCCTCCCTCCCTCCCTCCCTCCCTCCCTCCCTCCCTAGTTTTGAGTGAGTGATGTGCAACATTCCATTGCTTATCCAGACAGATTCCTATCTTATATTTCAATTACCTTCCTCCATCTGTTCCTACCGACCTCCCAGGATCCAGCACCTGGATCTGAACCAGAGGCACCCCATGCGCTGCTTTGACCTTCAAGGTCATCTCCCTCAAACTTGTCGAATGGACCATCTGAGAGGAACTTGTCATGTACACGGTGAGGAACCTCCCAGCTCTTCTTTCTGAAGGAAGTAACCAGGCGTTGTCTCTGACATCCTCTCTCTTTCACTCTCCCTCTCCCTAACTCTCTCTTTCTCTCGAAATCTCCGTAAGATTGGAGGAACATTGGCATGCTGGGTTCCTCATCACAGGCCTCCCATGCTAGCAAAAGCGCAAGATTTTGAATATGAATCTCCTCTGTCAGAGACACACCGTGTAGAGGGGGACAGACCTGTCACTACTAAACATGGTCTCAGTGTCCTCCCTCAAAGAGAAAACTCTGACACCTAAAATAATCCTTTCTGACAGCGACCCTGGCGGATTTAGTAAACATGAGTAGAGGCAGGAGTGATTTAAAAGTTATATAACCACACACAAGCAAGACCCTGTTCATCTGTTATGATTATCAGAGGCGGATAAATATTCAGAGGGGAGTGATGCAAATTCGGGAACTTTGGATGAATTATTGATGCTCTTTTCTAAGCAAAAAGGTCAAAAGGGTTTCACACAGCCTACGGACTACACATTGCCGCTAACCCCGAGAACTGAACAGGTTGGCCATTGTTGCCTGTGTAAGTTCGTAATAAACAAACATTTTTCTTCCCTCAGACATGTCTGTTCTTAGAGTACAGGGTCATATTTCTTAACGTGTCAAGAGTTCCAACCCTTTGTCAGGACATCTGGAGACATTTCCTCTTTGTACCCTGTTGTCGCAAACAGCAGAAATCCGTTTTCAGAGTGTGACAACCAGCAACAGAAGAAGCCAAGAAAAATTCAACGATGATCTTGAAGATTAGCCTTGGCTTGACAACATCCTATTCAATAAAATGGAAGTTGCTCAGAAATGGGGTTACCTTCATGCACAGTCTTGAACACTCTCATAATAAGTTTACATATTAAACAGATACAACGGTGTCAAAACCTGCATAAAGGGTGGCAATTAAGTGCATGTACTATGGTATATATCTCATTGTACTCAACAAATTGGTTATGATTGGAACAATGAGAAACCCACTATCACTTGAGACAACACTTAACACCATTCAGTGTAGAC
Source organism: Hypomesus transpacificus (assembly GCF_021917145.1). Taxonomy (NCBI): domain Eukaryota; kingdom Metazoa; phylum Chordata; class Actinopteri; order Osmeriformes; family Osmeridae; genus Hypomesus; species Hypomesus transpacificus. Next base: position 4,297,835 of record NC_061067.1, read on the forward strand.
AGCAATTGTAAATGTTTCTGTATTGTTTTATTGACGTTTAAAGAAGCAAATTCCAGGTCAAGTGAATGAGTAACTAATCAGAAGACACAAAAGAGCAGAATGTGTGCCGTGTGTTTATAGAGGTCACTGTGATTCAGTTCCACATCCCAAAGACATATTACTGAAACAAAACGAGGTATCCAGTCTAATTAGAATAATATGAAAATGGACAGGCAGGAAAGCTGAACAAACACCAAAGGTTACGTTCCTTCATAAACATTTACTGTCAAATAAACAGGAGCCGACCGCTTAATGAACATTATGTTTGTTCAGTACAGTATGAGGATTCCGCAGCTTAGCCAAACACATAAGGTATCTGTGTGACTGCAGGGCCGCAGGGTGTGTGATTGGCAGACCGGTGGGTCTGTTCACCGGGTGCATACACATGGTAAATCTCCCCCTGTGGACAAAACAAGAGGGTGGGCAGCCAGATAACAAACATTTCCTGGTGGGGCGTTTTCAAACATGGACCCATTATTACAGTCATGTGCAAATGAGTCCCTGATGGGTTATATTAGTTGTCCTGGTTTTCAATATCTCTGCAAGGACGACTGGAAAATGAACAGGGATTGATATATTTCCATTGCAAACAAACAAAAGAAAAATCTATTTTATATTCAGGTGTAGATATACTCTGAGGATTATTGTGTAACACAAGGTTAACCTAGTTGTTGTGCAGTGGTTGTTGATTATTGATCAGTGGAGGAATTTCCTTTTCAGACCAACGTGGGAAGCTGTAGAGATGTTTGCCACGTTTGCAGTTTTTCTTTCACTCAAGAGAACGCAACAGGGAAATACATTTTTCTTTGCTTTCTTAACATAGAACAATTTCTGAGAGACTGGTACATCACTATCGTCAATGCAACATAAAGAGAATAGAAAGATGAAAAAAGAAGAGTGAGATGGAACAACAACTACATATGATGAACAACTTAAAAGTAACTTTTCAATCACTGAAAAAATACACAATTTTCTTTATAGCCTCCTGAGACAAATGTGTAGGTGTTCATACCGGTGCTAAATCTGGTAAATAATTACGTAAATCCCAATGATGATAATGCTTCAGTATGTTCAAGAATCTGTACTCAAGCAGTCGCCTGGAGGAAATATTGCTCTTTGCAGCGAATAATTCAATTCATGTCCATTTTGGTTTATTTCTATATATATGAAATGCCAAACAACTGACAGCTCCCTGACTAGCCTTCCACCTCCTACACTGCCTCTGCTGGCAACCTCTGCTCTGTGTGTGAATGTGTGTGTGTGTGTGTGTGTGAGAAAGGGACAAGCAATTCTGCTACTCTGTCAACTTTCAAGCCCAAATTAAAGGCACAGCTTTCAACTCTGGAGAGACCACGTAAATCTCAAATTCTCGGCTCTAGTCTACTCTGTAAATGTTGTGTAAATGTATTACTTTTGTAGCTATGAACAGAACAGCGTAAATCATAAAAGCTACGTGATAAGAAAGGTAGGCTACGATACAGATCTGTATAGTATCCTACAAGCTACAGTAAGCCAGTAGAACAGAACTGCTAATGGACGTCTGAATCTTTACAACCTCTATATCCAGGTGGGAAACATCTTCTTAGGGGCTGGGCTACAGTGAGAGACACTGGGTCTAAATCAGCTTCTTATAATCCCTGTGGAGGAAAGCCTCAAATTGTGGGAAACCAAACAAATGACAGATCGGCTTGGGTGGAGAGGATTTTCTTCATTTTTTGTAATTAATGGCGCATGTCCAGAATTCTGCTGAGAGTCCCTTCTCTCTGACAAAGAAACAGATTGCTGCAGACAGAATTGGCAGACCGTGTCTCCGCATTGTGTTCTGAGCATCCTGTTGCATCCTAAAACTCCCCGATTGTCCAATCCTGTCAGCTCCCCGAAAGTAGGAAATAGTGTAAATACAAAAAGAGCAATTCATGGTTAATGACAAAACTCTTAGGATTCACTCTCAGGGGCTCAGGAGCGGCGAGGGCTTCTGTTTTTCCTACGGTAGGGTAGGGGTGCAGGATGGAGAGATGCTCTAAAAAACGGGCCACAGGACCTCAAGGGAAAAATAGGGGCCATAGCAATGTATTGAACAGAACCCCCCCTCTTCACTGAGACTGAATGCTTTGTACTCACTGTTGACTTTTGAACAAAAGCCAACCAATTCAATCTGTTGTAGATAAGGGGTGTGTGTGTATGAGTCTGTGTCGCTTTGCCTGTGGGTGCATGCATGTCAGTGTGTGTGTGTGTACTTATTTGTTTCTGTTTTTGTGTGTATGGCTGCAGGGCTGGCCCGACCCCAAAAAAAATTTGTACAAAAAAAAAAGTTTGCCAATCAAACGGGCCTTATACATTATTTTTGTTTAGGGGCCCCAAAACCCTAGGGCCGGCCCTGTGTGGCTGCATCTGTGGCTGTGTGTTTGTGTATGGTTTGACTGTGTGAATGTGTATTTGCTCATGTGCATTGTGAGGACCTCAATCAGCTTCTCCTCTGAAGGGAAAGGCCAAGGCTGTTACAACACTCTGACTGTGACAACACGCTCTGACTGTTATAAAACTCTGATTGTTACAACACTCTGACTGCTACAACACGCTCTGACTGTAACAACATTCTGACTGTTACAGCACTGACTGCTACAACACGCTCTGACTGTAACAACATTCTGACTGTTACAACACGCTCTGACTGTTACAACACTGTGACTGTTACAACACGCTTGACTGTTATAACACTCTGACTGTTACAATACTCTGACTGCTACAACACACTCTGACTGTAGCAACATTCTGACTGTTACAACACTCTGACTGCTACAACACACTCTGACTGTAACAACATTCTGACAGTTACAACACGCTCTGACTGTTATAACACTCTGACTGCAACAAACGCTCTGACTGTTACAACATTCTGACTGTTACAACACGCTCTGACCGTAACAACACGCTCTGACTGTAACAACATTCTGACAGTTACAACACGCTCTGACTGTTATAACACTCTGACTGCAACAAACGCTCTGACTGTTACAACATTCTGACCGTAACAACACGCTCTGACTGTAACAACATTTTGACTGTTACAACACGCTCTGACTGTTACAACACGCTCTGACTGTTACAACACGCTCTGACTGTTACAACACACTCTGACTGTTACAACACGCTCTGACTGTTACAACACGCTCTGACTGTTACAACACGCTCTGACTGTTACAACACGCTCTGACTGTTCCACACATGGAAGAAAGAGTAACCAGTCCTGATGCCACATCATACCTTTTGGAGAGAGAGAGAGAGAGAGAGAGAGAGAGAGAGAGAGAGAGAGAGAGAGAGAGAGAGAGAGAGAGAGAGAGAGAGAGAGAGAGAGAGAGAGAGAGAGAGAGAGAGAGAGAGAGAGAGAGAGAGAGAGAGAGAGAGAGAGAGAGAGAGAATGGTAGAGAGAGAAAGAGAGAGAGAAAGTGAGAGAGAGAGAGAGTTATCTTAGCTTTTTAGCAAGTAAATATAATTGAGTATTGAGTGTGTCAGCCACAGCCAGATAAATCTGTTCAAATGTAAAAGTGCTGCTTTTGTGAAGCTTGTTCTCCAGGTTGCTCTCTCAATCTTCATCTGTTGCTCAGTTTAGTTGGAGATGTTGAAAGTCTTTAGGAAATGTTGCTCAGTCGCATTTTGGTCCATATATAGAATCCATCAGCATCCATCCCAAATTAAGTTGAAGGAGAACAAAACAATAAGGAACTCCTTGTCCTCCTCCTTCCTCTCCCTTCTCTTCCTCTTCTCCTCCTCTTCTCCTCCCACCTTCCAGTTTACCCTCCACCAGCGGAAATAAATTACCACCCTGTAAAGCACCGTGACATACAGAGTAATTGCACATTAAAAACAGATTAAGCAGAATTTGATGCCGTTCTCTCTTTCTGCAACTATAAATATAACTGTCTGTGTGTACACTTGAAGGAATATGTGTGTCATTTTGTGTGTAAGTGGTTCCATGTCTGAATTTGTGCACCTGCATGTGTGTGCATGTGTCTGAGTGTGTGTGTATGAGTGTGTGTGTGTGAGTGTGTATATGAGTGTGTGTGTCCAGACTGGGATGAATGTGTGCAGTGCAGGTTCTGAGGTGAGGAAGGGGCTGAGGGCTAAGCTTCTGCAGATGAAGTGGCGTGTTCCACTCAGGACGACAGTTTCATTAACCCAAACCCTGTACCCTCGACATGACTGATCACAGCCACCCCAAACTCCCCTGTACACCTCCCCACGACTTTCACAAGTTAAACTAGATGGAGGACGAGAGAGAGAGCGGGGGGAGAGTGAGAAAGAAAAAGAAAGGGTAAGATGCAGAGTTTCCTCTGAGAATGAAGGGCACTTTTATGGACTTAGCGTTTATGGCTCCTCTTTCAGTCTCCATCGAAACTTTTATGACGATGAGGAACATTTATTGTGTTTCTCATCGATTAAGGCCTCACTGCTGACCTGCTGTCCTTGAAGCAATGCAGAACTCTGGCCATCAGCCCACAAACTGTCAGTCTGCCTGCCTGTCTATTTTTCTGTGCCTGCCTTTCTGCCTTTCTGTCTGTCTGTCTGTCTGTCTGTCTGTCTGTCTGTCTGTCTGTCTGTCTGTCTGTCTGTCTGTCTGTCTGTCTGTCTGTCTGTCTGTCTGTCTGTCTGTCTGTCTGTCTATCTGCCCATCTGCCGGTCTGCCTATTTCAGATATTGATATTTGGGGACCTGTTGGGTGACATCATCATTTCCGGTGACAGACCCTCATCCTTCTTTGCGCCCACCTCCACTTTCTATCCCTATTCCTATTTCATGTTATTTTCCTCCACTTCCATCTCCTACTCCCCCTCCTCCTTCTTCTACAGTTGAATGTTTGACAGATAAATGCATTTCAATCAGAGGAGGTTCATTTCCTAAATGGGTTTTTACAAGGTTCAAACTCAACCCCTTGTAGTTACAGTATTTATGGGTTGTGTGTGTGTGTCTGTGAGTGTATAGGGGAGGGGGGTGGTGGAAGTGAGGGTAGTGGAGGGTATTTATTGCAATAGGCAGACAAGCATGCATGCAGTGATTTGGTGTGTGTGAGAGTCTGTAGGAGCAAGTCACATGTCACGTTTGGCAGCTGTTATCATTCAGACATCTCTGGGCTGCAGGTTCTTTGTTCCTGACTGCACATTCTGTGTTCTTCTTCCACATTCTGAGTACTAAGGTCCTTGGTGTGTGACATGTCTGTCAGCATTTCTCTACTTGCAGGTAATCGTACGCTCTACAATGGGTGGGGAACAGATTGTTACTGTAATGGATATCAAAAGACCTACCCTAGCCAAGTTGTGAATTGCCAATTGAGACCTTTGCCCTCTTCAACAAACAGAACCTAGATAATGTGTTTTTGTGCATGGCCGCTCTCTGCGTCTGTTCATGCATTGTGAACAGACACATTACAGTCTTAGTCATGACCTGTGGGATAATTACGACAGCAAGTGTTTCACGAAAGTGTTTCAAGGGAAAGACAACCTTCCCTTTCAAGACAAAGCTTTTAGCAAACAGTCCTGCTTGTTTGCCGATGCTTTGAGCGTATGGTACCGAGATGTCCATTGTCATCCTGTATGTCTGAGAGGCTGTAAGGTCGTGTATTGTACAGTACATCATCTGTGCTTATGCTGGCAGTACCATTAGTAGTAGGAAGATTCCAACAGAAAATGATTTTGGTCAGTGACATGGGTTCTGAATAGGGATGATTTCCAGAAATATCAGACTGGTCCTACACTCTATGACATATTACTGTAAACAGAGACCTCAGACACTGACTCTTAAGTATACAGGCCTATCAAACAATCACACAATACTTTCCCCAAACAGAGATTGTTCTCTCCTTTTGTCTCGGGTGGACTCACCTACATAAAAGCCAGTCTCTTCTCAGGTAATGAAGTATTTCCCCATGGTTCTGTGGTTACAGGCTCCCCTACTCAATCTCTCCACCCCCACACACAGTAATCATCATCTTCTTTGCCTTGCCTCCACCCACCCGCTATGCCATCTTGCACAATCACAAGGAGTTAGACATCCCATAGATCACTGTTCTGAGAGAGAAAGAAAGTAGGCAGATAGAATGAGAGAGAGACAGAGAGACAGAGAGAGACAGACAGACAGAGAGAGAGAGAGAGAGAGAGAGAGAGAGAGAGAGAGAGAGAGAGAGAGAGAGAGAGAGAGAGACACACAGCGATAAGGAAAAGAGAAAGATTGAAGGTAAGGTTAAAGGAGCATGAAAAGCGAGGAGGGAGAACATAAATGTTTTAACTTTGTAGTCAGATTAAACTCAAGATTACCAAGTTAGTTAGTTTAGATTAACTGTTGAGTTACAGTTCAGGAGAGACATTCAGCCCACTCTTTTACCTTGCCAAATACTCCTCCCGTTTACCACCTCTGTTTTTAATCTGTGTTCTTTGGGAAGGGAGGGGGGAGGGTTGGGGGGGTCGGACACTTCATTAGAAAGTTGGGGAGGATCAGCAGCAGTGGACGACCTTCTGTGGAATTCTACGGAAACACATGACGTTCCTTAGCTAGACCTCCCCTGCCCCCACCCCCTCCCTCCCTGACAGGAAGAGAAATATAAACAGTCCGTGTGTCTGTGTGTGTGTGCTTGTGTCTGTAATGTTATGGGAAGAAGATGTCATGCGGGGATCTCTGGAGTTTCAGGGGCTAGGACCCAGGGGAGAGGAGCTGGCAGGGCAGATTACTCATCTGTGAGAGGGGGCAACATTATGCGTCCCACACATACATTCACTTCTCTTGCTTTCTTATCTCTCTTACACACACAGCCCTGCAGGGCTACCACAGCTGGGGTGAGTGGGGGATGAGGGGTGTGTGGGTGCCACGGGAACAATTATCAAACACCACCTACTTCCTGTCACCCTCTTGTTGGCAGGTTCTTGCTCCAGACCAATGGGTAAAGACCCAGAGCACATCACGTGACAACTGTGAGCCAATCAGAAAGGTTGTGATGTGATCTGATGGTCAATTCTTTGTAAGCTGAGATAGTATTATCCCCAGTCATCTTTTGATTGACAGCTGGTCTCAGATGGAATTTGACCTTCCTGTCATGAGGGAAACCCTTCTGTCATGTGTGTGTGTGTATGTGTCGGGGGGGGGGGGGGCACTGCCCAGACGACTGGAGAGGAATTACAATGAGGATTCCTATCCAATCACTTCATGGCGGACATATCCTGTGCCAAGGGGGACTTGAAGGATGAACAAGCTCCAGGCTTAGAAGAAGAAACCCTTAATTTATCCCAACCATGGTGGAACACATCACGGTGGAGAACACATCCTTCTTCCTCCCATCCGCCCTTCCTCCCAGGGCAGCCAGGAGCAGCGCCCAGGGGCCAAGTCCAAGTGCTCACCCATATCCTGGCCAGGAACATGGGCAGGAGAACGGTCTGTTCTGCATCCTTTATATCCTGCTGAGCACAGGGAAAACATGTACGCTGTACACAGAAGGGCCCGAGAGACACCTGAGCACAGAACAAGGCCCCATGCAGGAATCGAACCCTGGACCTTGTTGCTGAAAAGCGACAGTGCAAGGCACTGTGCCACATGGGATCATTGTTACCGTCTTCTTAAGTGCCGACTTGGCGTGATGAACCTGAATGTGTTCAGTCTAAGAGGAAATTCCTCCTTGCGAACAGAGCTTGGTACTCACAGCCTTGGAATCATAAGAGTTTGTGTGTGTGTGTGTGTGTGTGTGTGTGTGTGTGTGTGAGAGAGAGAGAGTTAGAGGGAGCGAGGATTGAAACAAATAGTTCATGTGACCATTGTTTCTCAATGGATGAGTTCAACCAAAATTGGTGACCAGTGAGTGATAAGTTCATGTTTTTTACTGTTTCAATTTAAGGAAAATTGGATAAAATCAGTTTGATGGAACAAAACGTAGACCTAGATGAAACCGCCAGAGATTGAACCGCAGACCACCCACCGACTGGAGGCCCATTAGGCCAAAGTAATATTCCTGGACAAGCTTCATGTAAGGTCAAGAGGTGATGGAGACGTCACGTGAGAAAATGCATCATCCACAGAACCATCATAACTCACTACTCATCACACATGGGATATGTCAAACCAGAGAGAGATGTTCACAGTTTCCGTAAGTGTGTGAGAGAGAAAGAGAGAGAGAGTGTGTATGTGTGTATGTTTACAGTACTGTGCTGTTTGTCCTATGTTTTGGCCCAGTTTTAAAATGTTCCACTCTCACACCCAATTCTCTGGTCAGAGATGGAAGGATTGTCGTGATTTCCGAACATGATGGAAAGTTTCATCCGTGACCAGAACTATTGAACTGTGTGACGTTTTTAAAAGCAGGTCAAGAAAGTAATTTCCCCTCTGATGCTGCTGTCATCGTGCTGCGCTTTTGCAACAGAGTTCTGCGTAAGAGATTTTCTGCACTGTCCACACACTATTTCACAATGTCTGACCTATGAAATTGGGCCAAAATCTGTCTTTAGCAGGCCAAACCAGGCCTTTCCCTGTCCCCTGCATCTCTTATACTATTGACACTGCTGAGTCTGAACAAACTTGGTTGGAGACCGGAATAAATTGATTATTCAATGTAAACTCCTGATCATACACCGATTGTTCCACCACCTCCGTGTTTGTGAGGAGGGCAAGGCCACATCTGTGTTGAGTCTGCTGCTGTGTCCAACAAAGACTCACTAAACAGACACAAAGGGATTACAGTGCTAGAGGGAGAGCTGCAAAGAGCTCTCATTCTGCACAGGCAGAGTCAGCTGTTTGTTGATCCACAGATGGGGCCTCACTACATCTCTCACATACACATCTAGTGAAGATAGCAACCCAAATATTTCTATATCATCTTGCACAATCCAAAAAATGACAGAATGTCGCCGGTCGGGGTAGTCAATATTATTGTATGTGCACTCAAGCCTTCACTGATCAAAGCTGCCTAACAGTTTGAAGCTCGTCAGAGAGCCTGGAGGGAACAGCTTGTACCGGCTGTGGACAGGGTGAGAGGAGAGACTGCGTTTAGCTCCACTGGAAGCCAGTGGGAGGGTGACAGCAACCAATAAACCTATTCTAGGATAACAATGGAGTGACTGAGCAAGGAGACCCGTCTATATCCACCCTCTGTTCAGATCCACATCTGAGGGCCCTTCTGGGTGCCCTATGGACATGCCGTCAGAACACACGTGTTTAGAATGGCATCACATTCATCAACATATAACATGAAGTGTGCCAGGCTGGATGGATCTCCGATCTCTCTGTTCCTGTCTAGGCCAGGCTCTTTCTCCTTTCCTCTCTCCCTGGACAGGCATGCCCTTTTCTTCTTCAAATCAAATCAAATCAAATGTATTTGTATAGCCCTTTTTACACGCAAGCATGTCACAGAGGGCTTCACATGCGCCCATAGAACTGCCCCTCAACCAACCTAAACCCTCAAGGAAGACAAGGAAAAACTCCCAGAAAAACTCCCACCGGGAGAAAAAATGGAAGAAACCTTGGGAGGAGCAATTCAGAGAGGGATCCCCTCCTCCAGAGACGGTTGGTAAGAGAGAGGAGCAGAACACAAGCTAAACATAGTCATACAGTGTCAATGGGTTTTGAAACACCAAAATCCATTGTTCGGCTTTATAGACGTTGGATGGGACCGGGAAACTCGCTGTTGGCCGTCATGGAGACTGGATTCCGGGTGACGACCTGGTTCAGCGTTGGCAGACCGACGACCAAGCAGGTCCTGACAGCTCAAACCCCCCACACCACAGGGAATGTGTGGGGGGGGGACAGAGAGGAGAGCAGGGATTAGAGAATGCCAGGAGCAGCTAACAGTTACAGTCAAAATAGAATGAGATCCCCACCGGTCAAGTGTGGACTAGTGCAGCAATTTAACAGAGCAAAAAGGGTATTTGATGCAGCCCCACACACCAAAACAACGACAGCCCCCCTCAGTTGGAACATGAAATCTGTTCCAGGGGAAAGAACTCTAAAGTAGGTTATACTTATACGAATAAGGATGAAAACAGCCAGTCCCCCGTTGTCTCCAACTAGTAATAAAAACTATAACAGTAACAATATACAGCAACGGAACTATAATAATAATAATACTAACAATATACAGTAACAGGTTTACTTTATTTGTAACATCTAGCTGGGCAATGTGAACATAAGCTATAATTAAAATTTAAAAGTTACATGTGATACACACATAGGCAAGCACACATCCCAGGTTTACATAGAAAGTACACACATACTTCCCTTTAACAATCATAGAATTGACTAAACAAGAACGTTTTTAATCTAGTTTTAAATGTCGAGACAGTATCAGCTTCCTTAATTGAGATGGGTAATTTGTTCCAAAGAAGAGGTGCTCTATATGAGAACGCCCTACCTCCAGCAGTTATTTTCTTAACTTTGGGTATTACCAGATAGCCGGCATTTTGAGATCTTAGAGACCTTGCGGGGCAATAGGGTGCAAGGAGACCGGAGAGGTACAGTGGTGCCAATCCATGCAGAGATTTGTAAGTTAGTAGTAGAACTTTGAAATCAGCTCTGGCTTGGATAGGGAGCCAGTGTAAAGAGATAAGAGTCGATGTTATATGATCAAACTTTCTAGTTTTAGTCAATAGTCTAGCAGCAGCATTTTGCACCCGCTGTAAGTTTTTTAGGTAGGTAATTGGGAGGCCAGAGAACAACACATTGCAGTAGTCCAATCGGGACGTAACAAAAGCATGTATTAGTTTTTCAGCATCATCCTTTGAGAGGAATTTTCGTATTTTGGCAATATTACGTAGATGGAAAAATGCTGTTCTGGTGATTTGCTTAATATGGTACTCAAATGAAAGGTCTGGGTCCATTGTGACTCCCAGATTTTTTACCAGCTGGCTTTGAGATACTTTGACGCCGTCTAAGTCTAAGGTTAGATGGGATAAATTATTTCGGTGTTTTTTCGGACCAAAAATTTGAACCTCGGTTTTATCCGAATTAAGAAGAAGGAAATTTGCAGTCATCCAAGTTTTCAACCCGGAAACACAGGTTTCCATAGCATGTGGAAATTCTCCCGGCTTTATAGACATGTATAGCTGAGTATCATCTGCATAGCAGTGAAAATCTACCCCAAAACTTCTAATTATGTTTCCTAAAGGCAACATATAGAGTGAAAATAACAGAGGGCCTAAAACTGAACCCTGTGGTACTCCGTATTTTACAATGGAGCTCCTGGATGAGCAACCATCATAGTGGACATATTGTGATCTATCAGATAGATACGATCTGAACCACTGAAGTGAAGTACCAGAAATCCCAACATAGTTCTCCATACGTTCCAGGAGAATCTCATGATCTACAGTGTCAAAAGCTGCACTTAGGTCTAGAAGAACAAGGACAGAGCTAAAGCCCGCGTCAGAGGCTAATAATAGATCATTGACTACCTTGGCTAATGCAGTTTCAGTGCTGTGGTGAAGACGAAATCCAGACTGGAGAGGTTCATAGAGCTGATTTGAGGAGAGGTGCTCAGTGAGCTGTTTTGCCACAGCTTTTTCCAAAATTTTGGAGAGAGATGGCAAATTTGAAATGGGCCTGTAATTGCTAAGACAACCTGGATCCAGGTTTGGTTTTTTAAGAAGGGGCTTGATAATAGCTTGTTTGAAATCGTCAGGGACTTGTCCAGTTACAAGAGATTCATTAATAATACTAAGCATGGGCGGTCCAATAATATGGAGAAGTTCCCTACAAAGTTTGGCAGGGAGGGGATCGAGAAGGCAGCTAGTGGGTTTCGAGGAATCTATCAGCTTGATGAATGCTTCCATAGAAATAGGGTTAAAGTGAGTGAGAGTCTCAACATGCAGAATGCTGGGTACAGAGGGAAAATCAGTGTTGATGGCCACTCCTCCAGGACTAGTCTGTAGTTTGTCCCTTATTGCATAGATTTTTTGGTCAAAGAAATCTAAGAAATCATTGGGAGAGAGATCTGAACTAACACAGAGTGTACTTTTCTTAGTGAGTTTTGCAACAGTATCAAATAGGAACTTAGTGTTGTGTTTGTTCTTACTAATCAACTTAGAGAAATATTCTGATCTGGACCTGATGAGGACTTGCTTGTACTCTATTTGGCTGTCCTTCCAGGCCAGGCGGAAAACCTCCAATTTAGTGGTACGCCACTTACGCTCTAATTTTCTAGTGGACCTCTTGAGAGTGCGGGTTTCCTCTGAATACCATGGAGCCAGTTTCTTGTCTATTCTTTTCCTTGGTTTGAGTGGAGCAACAGAATCTAGGGATTGCTGAAGAACCAAATTCAGATCCCTTGTTTTAGCATTTAATGATTTATTCGGGACATCAAGTGCTTCTAGTGCAGCGGGTAGAATACTAGCCAGTTCCAGAGCTGTATTTGGGGTTAAGCAGCGGCTAATAGAAATATTCTGGGTGCCTCCAAGGCTCTGGCAGAGATCCATTTTAAAGGTTACCAGGCAGTGGTCTGATAATATAGGATTGTGGGTATGAACAATGACATCACTAATCTTGATTCCCCGCGTGAGAACTAAATCCAATGTATGCGAGTGAAGATGGGTAGGTTTAGAAACCACCTGAGTGAGACCTGTGGAATCCATAAGAGCAGTAAAGGCCTTACTTAGAGGATCTTTTGGGTCATCGACATGAATGTTAAAATCACCCATAATTAAGATATTGTCAGTGTATGTCACAAGATCAGCACTAAAATCAGCAAATTCCTCAAGGAAGAGGGAGTATGGGCCAGGGGGCCGGTATAGAGTAACTATACAAAACGAAGGAGGGGGGGCAACAGTAGTAGAATTAGTCCTTTTTAAAGTAGTTGGTGGTTTCATACAAATTATCTCAAATGATTTAAAGGTATTGACAGATTTTAGGCTGAGGTTGAAGCTAGCTTTATATAACATAGCAACACCACCACCTTTCTTTGAAACACGAGGGATGTGTGAATACGCAAAATCAGGAGGCGAAGCTTCATTCAGGGGGAAATATTCATCAGGTTTTAGCCAGGTTTCGGTGAAACCAATCAGGTCCAGGCTGCAGTCAGACATCAGATCATTAATCAAAACGGCCTTTGTGGATAGAGATCTGATGTTTAGGAGCCCAACATTCCAGTATGGGTTTTTGGCAGCTTTAGACGTAGATAATACTTCTGAAAAGGTGGCACTGTTATCAAGAAACTGAGTTGGAAGAGCAACGGGTGAGCAAGGCTGAATATATATTAAATTGGTATAATTCCTAATAATTGAGGGCCGGAATTTGGAAAAAGGGCGGCAGCAGTTCTTCTTCACCTTTTCATATCCTTTTCCTCTCCTCCTCACTGCTGCTGCTCTTGGAACATGTTCTGGGTATATGAGCAGGGACAGATGACTGATGTGTTTGTACCAGACTGCTGAGCTTTAGCTATAGGAGAGTAGAAGAAAGTCGAGAGAGAGGAAAGAATAAGAGGAGAGAGAAGAGGGTTGAATTAGATATAAACATGCATGTTTGCGATTATTATTCTAGTAATCAAACTTGAGACACCTGCCAGGTCAAACATGCACATGTTTATCTAAACGAGACATTTAGAAAATGTTAATGCAATTAGCTATTTATCTTTTGTCACCCGTCTTAGTAAAGTGAATCAACTCTCCCAGTAGACACATTTGCATATTATGATACAAATGGACATGGCTCAATAAGGAGCTTTGCATTTCAATTCACTTCATGTAAATTCAATTAATGTGTTTCTTCCATGTCTGCTTCTTGGTGTCCATTTACCTATTTGGAGCCGTATTATGCTCTGCCTAAAATGTGTTTATCCAAAGCCACCCACCACATACTGTCACATAAACACATTAACATCCAAATGCACCATCACACAGTGACAGCCAATTAAAAAGTGGTTAGAGACAGCATCTGCCTCCTATATTGTCTCTGCACATTGTCTGTCCTCTTCTCAACAGATGTCTAGTAACATACTATAAACAACACAAAGGGACTGGAATTATGTTTAACAGTAAAGTCCCTTGAAGTCCATAAGCCCTCCTGTCAGTTCTATTCAACAGTGTAAAGTAAGATGGACAACTCTTTCACCTTGCAACAAAAGAAAAGCGTGACGGATGAGTGTGAGGCTGAGTGGGAGTGAGGACGACGCCCACTTGCTCAACTACTGCTGATCCTGGTTGATAGGACACAGGAAGGAAACTATAATTGACAGGTGGATTAACCAATGAGCTGAGGTTAGTCTTGGCAAAGCCAAGGGCCACTGACCCAGAGGGCAGGCTGTCAGTGTGGATGAAGTGGATAAAGAGTGTGGGATGTTGACAGGAAATCGTGTCTCCCATTCTGCTGTTAGCTGTAGGTGTATGTCTGTGTCGATCACCTCAATGTCTGCTGGCTTGTTTCTGAGGCCGTTTTCAATTTCCTTTTATTGGTTTGACAACACTGGATTTGCCTTCTCTTCAGCCTTAGAAACCTCTGACAAAGTTAATAACAGAAAAAAGCCACAATATAACTAGCCGTGCAAAATGACATTGTGTCCTTGGGCAAAGCACGTCACCCTACTTGCCTCGTGGGGAATGTCCCTGTATTTACTGTAAGTCGCTCTGGATAAGAGCGTCTACTAAATGATTAATGACGTCTTTTAAATGTAATCAACCCTGATCTCCGGTCCTGGGGTCGTAAAAGCTCCTTCACGTTAGGTTTCTTCAAATGATCACTGGCCCTTGCGTCTCCACTTATAGTCTTTGTCATACAATATCTCCTTAAAACAACCAAAACCCCCTCTTCTTAGTCCTTAGCCCCAAGATAAGGGTCTTGAATGTTTACTCAGAGTTCAAATTTGGGGTTAGGACTTTCTTTGCACCCAAGTAATACTGAACACAGAATCATTCTTATACAGGATAACAGTTATAACTTCAATTTTTCCAACAGAAACTGGTCGCTCAGATGGTCTGCTTCCCTTTAGAACCCTGTCAGCCAATATTTACACACCTGTCAGTGTGTATGTTTATTCAAGTGTTCTGTGGGATGATTGTTTTACTCTGACTCCCCCATCACCCCCCCCACACACACACACACACACACACATCTCAGTAATAGCATGATAACAGCATGACCGTCTCCAGCAAAGTCTGATCAGTCATGTGTCGTAGCTACAGCTTGCCTGCTTCCTGAGTGTTAAAAACATATGCAGGAACACAAACAGCTAAATGCTGATCTGTGTGTACGTGGATCCCCATTGGCAGCTGGCAGCCCAACTTCCTGTGGTCCCCCAGTCAGACTGGTCGATGACAGATGCCCCTCCCAGGCCGCCTACTAGGCCGATATCACTGTCCATTTACAACACACCCACAGCTGCTCAGACAAGGCCGGCAATTCTGTATTTGTTGACAATAAATACCCAGATGGAGCAGAAGTGATTCTTATCTCTGCAATAAAAGTGTGTCGAATTGAGCAAAGCACACCTGTTCACTCCTCTGGCCTAGATCGGGTCCCACCTGGAGGGGGGGGGGGGGGGGGGGGTGTAGCTACACAGGAGATAAATGTGTACAATTTTAGAAAAGGAGGGATCACTACTCCATTTTGTGATTTAAAGCGAGCAAATGTTTACTGAGGTGCTATGAATCTCTGTATTCTGTAGATTAAGAGACAGAAAGCTGTTCATGTGGAGGTGAGGAGACAAGACGAGCGACAGGAGAATTTACTGTCTGGAACAAATCAAGTTGATTCACCGAAGTTGAATGTTTTTTTTCAGTTCACATCAACAAGTCAGGTTTGTCTGATGTCTCGTATCCCCTTCCTCAGCCCCACGCACCACCTAGTTTCTCTCTCTCTGTTGGTACTTCTCTCCATGTTCTGGTTGTTTTTCTTGCCCTTTAGATCATACTTTATTTTCCGTCTTACTTACAGGGATTAGTTGCTAATATATTGAGGCTAGAGATCGTATTGATTTTGTGAGAGGTGGGTGTGTCCAATCATCTCATAGCTCTGCATCCAGCAATTACATAACAACAAAAGAACTGCCAAATAATCCATCAGCAAACTGAGAATTAGCTTATTGCTCAAAAAAGCAATTTAAAATGCACAGTTTATTGACAGACATTATTTTAATTAAAGGTACAGTTTGTGATTTTTAACCCTGATTGTCCACAATTTAACTCTACCCTTCATGGAGTTAGATTATGGAGTAAAGTTTGGGAGAAAGATATAGCGTACCAAGACTCTCATTCACTCCAATCAACTAATACACATCAGCCCAGAAAAAGCACGGAGGAATGCGACCAAACTCCACGTTTTGAATTACGAGGTCTGTATAAAGTCTCTCCCGTTCCTCTGGTCTTTGTGCTAGCATGTTATTGTCACCCTCCCTCCCACCCTTCCCTTTCTTCTCTGCTTCTCCCTGTCGTCTATCCAGGCTTCCCGGGGGGGGGGGGGGGGGGGGGGGTCTGCTCCAGCTGCTGCTTGGCCGTGACACACAAGGACTCTCCGCCACACCCCGAGGTCATGCCGGGACCCCAGTCCTGGCTCTGCTACCAGCCCCTACCAAACTGCATCAGGCTTGGCTCTGCTACCAGCCCCTACCAAACTGCATCAGGCTTGGCTCTGCTACCAGCCCCTACCAAACTGCATCAGGCTTGGCTCTGCTACCAGCCCCTACCAAACTGCATCAGGCTTGGCTCTGCTACCAGCCCCTACCAAACTGCATCAGGCTTGGCTCTGCTACCAGCCCCTACCAAACTGCATCAGGCTTGGCTCTGCTACCAGCCCCTACCAAACTGCATCAGGCTTGGCTCTGCTACCAGCCCCTACCAAACTGCATCAGGCTTGGCTCTGCTACCAGCCCCTACCAAACTGCATCAGGCTTGGCTCTGCTACCAGCCCCTACCAAACTGCATCAGGCTTGGCTCTGCTACCAGCCCCTACCAAACTGCATCAGGCTTGGCTCTGCTACCAGCCCCTACCAAACTGCATCAGGCTTGGCTCTGCTACCAGCCCCTACCAAACTGCATCAGGCTTGGCTCTGCTACCAGCCCCTACCAAACTGCATCAGGCTTGGCTCTGCTACCAGCCCCTACCAAACTGCATAGGGCTTGGCTCTGCTACCAGCCCCTACCAAACTGCATCAGACTTAGCTCTGCTACCAACCCTGCTTCAATAAAAGCATATCTATTCAATCACTGGTGTGTTATTGAACTTATGAACTAAGCATTGGAATACTTGCCATTTACTCCATCTGAGGTTGTTTGTATCAGCTAACAACTGCTATGACCTCTAATAAATGTAATATTAGTCCACGTAATCACAAAACTGTAGTTTTCTTGTTCTGTATGCGCTAATGCCTGTCATTTATGCATGAGAGTATCTACACTATTATAAATCATTCAGTTGTGGGACTTCCTCAGCAACAAAGTGACCGGCGGGGATCTCATTTGGTGACATTAGTGGCTGAAAAAACTACAAAATGAACACCACTAAATAGGTTTCTCCTGTTTCCTTTTGTGAACTGTTTCATTCTAAAACTTCAGTAAGAAGTTAAATGGAACCATTTTGACAATAGAACTGAGATTCTGGAAAGAACTGTTCAGGTTTGCAAATTGCAAAGATCCAATTGGAAACCTGTCCAAGGTTCCTAAACAGTACAGAAAGAAACTGTTACTGGAAATAGTCAAAACCTGCTGTCAGAAGCTTCAGCTAATCCAATAAACAGTTTAACAGTATATAGAGCCTTCATTGTTTGAGAAAATACACTGGAGCCCACTAGTTAGCAAGTTTTCAGAAAAAAACTTCTTAGTGCCACTGAAGCTAATGAGCTGAGCAGACTCTGACCTCTCATGTTCTGCTCATCTCAGGTCTGTCTGCTGGACAGCCTCTTCGGTGGAAAGGAGGGAAATACAGGGTCCAGTGATGTCACAGGATATCCTGTTTAGAATAGTCAACAATGCAGTGGTCTGAGGTGCAGGTCGTTTTTCCTTCAAGATGAATAAACTGACAGTTAACAATGAGCACTGTCTTGACAACAAAATGCTTTAAGTTTATCAGACAAAGATCTTTATAGTTTTGTTTAAAACTTGTACAATGGGAAGAATTCTCTCAGAGCATCATTGTGTACTAAGTTGTTACTCAGTATTTTTTGCATAACTTTAGTATCTTTAAAATTAATGTAGGTTGGATGTAAGTGTATTTGAAGCCCTAGAATGAGCATTATCGTTGGATTTGTCTGAGTATGTTTGTCCTGTAGCTTGCTTGAGCACTAGCATAGGTCTGATCTCAGAGCAAGTTTGAGCTGTTTTTAGGTAGCATTAGCATGGGTCAGCTCCCAGTGTGGGGCTGACATGGAGAATAAACAGGAACCCTACAGGGTTTTCTGCTTTTAGAAAAATACTCCTTTGAAACCGGCCTCGTTTGTACTCTGCAATCCGGTGCAGGATGGAACGCCCAAAATATCACCACACACCACGTCAAATGGACTGTGTGTGTGCGTGTGTGTGTGTTTGTGTGGAGTACAAATTCCGAGGGATGTACTTGGATATACTATATGGATTACATTTATTTAGTGTTTAGCTGTTAATTCCACTTGCTTCTTATCATATAAGGGTCCTGTACAAGCAATCTCAAACATGTGGAAATGCTTTAGTGACCCCAGCTTACCACAGAAGCATACCAAGCCTGAGGGTATTCCCTGTTGAGATGAATTACATTCATCATTGTAAGATGTGTTTTTTTTGTACGATCAATACATGAAATCTTAAATGATAGTTATGTTTGTGATGGTGCCAGAGAGAAGCCAACATTTTGTACACATGCAATGAAATGTAATTCGGTATTGATACTATAAAAATACTTTTTATATAGAGAAAGAAATAAATCCTCCCGGGATGTTTCAGTCAGCAAGGCCATTACAAATGCAATCATAAAATGATGCAAACAGTTGCAAAATCCTGAATTATGTCCACCTGCCAAGTGAATGATACACACACAAACAAACGAATGAACACACACAAACTCTCTTGCACACCAACAGACACTCACATACACAAAATGAATTTCTCTCATTTTGCTACAACACACATGCACTCTCTGGCTCTCTTTCGGGTTCTCTGACATTCACACACACACACGCACACACACACACACACACACACATACATACACACACAAACACACACATACACAGAGAAACTCATGAATTTCATTATGAAATGGTGTGAGTGTAAAGACTCCCTTGTGAAAGTCCAGTGTGTCTGATAGCCTGATTTGTGGCTTTGTAAGTTGTGCTGGTGTCTGTGACTTGTATCACTAACAGAAGACATACCACAGACCTCTACAGTCAACTGGGGTGGGGGTTAGAGAAGATTGAGGGAAGGAGTGAGGGATGGAAGAGGGATGAGGGTGTGGTGGGGGGATGAGGGCAGGAGTGAGGGATGGTGGGGATGAGGAGAGGGGTAAGGATGGAGGGGGATGAGGAGAGGGGTGAGGGATGGTGGGGGAATAAGGGTGAGGGGGGTGAGGGATGGGATATGCCTAGGATAAGATGGGAGAGAAGAAAGTTGGAAGAAGCAGGGCAGCATATAGGGCTAGGATGAGGAATGGGTGAGAGAGATAGGAATGGAACAGGGATTGGGGAAGAGAGAGCTGGGCAAAGGGAGAAGAGTCTAAAGGATTAAGAGGGAAAGGGGGAGATGAAGTGTCATTGCAGTGGAGGACCTGGAGGGAGGGGAAGAGAGAGTGTGATGAGGACGGCTGAAAGAGGTGGGGCAAAAGGGAGGAAACAAGGAAAAAGGTTTATGTAGAGAAGTGGAGAGTAGGGGTTGAGATGATGAGGAGAGTGAAAGAGGGGAGGATGGTGGGGGAGGGTGAAGGGATGTCCTGTTTGGGTCATATGGAAGAGAGCCTGTTACTGTGGGAAAGGGGAGACAGAGAAGTGTGTGTGTGTGTGTGTGTACGAGAGAGAGAGAGAGAGAGAGAGAGAGAGAGAGAGAGAGAGAGAGAGAGAGAGAGAGAGAGAGAGAGAGAGAGAGAGAGAGAGAGGGAGAGAGAGGGAGAGAGGGAGAGAGGGAGAGAGAGACTAGTTCGGGCTAAATGAGAGTAACTGTAATTGGCAAAAACTCAGCTAGTACAGGTGGCATGTAGCTTACACACAAACACATGCACAAACACATACACGCATACACACAAAAATAATAACAACAACAATGCATCTATGCCAAAGGGGTATGGTGAGGAGTGTGCGAGAGTGAGTGTGTAAGGATGAAGGGAGTGGAGTGGAAGCAATGAATTGTGGGTAAATAGGTAGGTGAAGGGTGAAGCATGGATGGATGGAGGTTGAAGTGAAAGAGTGAAGGGTGGTTGGTGTGATGGGGGAGAGGGTGGAGTGTGGTCCCTCAGGGAGGTGTGAGGGAGGTTGATTTTGCTCCAGGCTCTAGCTGAAGTGGTGCTACAGGCCTGACCAGTCATAACAATGCACACATGCGGAAGTGTGGCACTCTTCACTTCCTGTTCTGCTTTTGGTCAAAATCATAGCCAGCCCCACTTCCTGTAATTCTTCTGCCTTCTCTGGGAAAGAGCTTTTATATCCTTCCTGTTTGAGTTGGCAGGGTGTTTTCGTTTAACAGCTGAAGGCTCTCAGAGGCATCCTTGAGGGCACAAGGCAGAGCGGTAAGACGGTGCTCTCTGGGAACAAACTTTCGTCTGTGTTGTTTGTGTATGGAACCTCACTCACAATGACAGGGTCTCCTCTTCGAGATAAATCACATGGTCCACGTTAAGTTTGTTTATCCTTCAGATGGTAACAATAATGATCGCACTTCTCATTGTATAGACGTTGCGATTCTCTCAAACCGGAGAGCCCAAAAGCGTCAATGTCAACATCATTCAGAGCTGTTGTCTAAAGGGCAGTGATTAAGCTGTCCATACATGTCTGAGGGGACTGTACCATTTGGGGCTGTAGGGGGGGTCAGATGGCTGAGCGGTTAGAGAATCGGGCTATTACGTAACTTGAAGGTTGACGGTTCAATTCCGAGCCATGGACTTTGACAACAACACCGCAACCACAGGGGATGCCACCTGAAAAGACACGTCTCCAAAGGAAAGAGTCGATACATGCTTCCCTCTCCACACACATCTCTTTCATTATGGAGCTAAGCCTTAAATGAGAGGAAAGACTACACTCTCAGTGTTGTCATTAGACGACAGAGACATAAAGGCCCAGATAGGTAACAAGGCTTGGTGACAAGCCCCTTACACTGCAATGAAAATCACATCAAACATAAGGTCTAATTCTAGATCATTTAATTAAAACATTAAATAGTAATATAAGTAAATACAGTAATCTCATAGTTCTCTCCACGCCAAAACTCCCCCACAGAATCTTTTTCCCTCTGAAAAGCTCAAACGCAGTCTTTGAACGAACAATTTTGGCTGCTTCTGACGGTGATGGATGCTTTCTCTCTTCCACCCTTCCACCCGCACTCACGGAACGATTTAACAGATGGATTAAATCACAATTAGCGTCAGAGAAATCTCTGCTGAGGTTTATGGAACAGGCTCTATGGGGCCTCGGCTAGTTAGCTGACAACAATCCAGACAAAAGACTAATCATAAAGTCAGGCGCAGGGCTCCTAGGTCTGCATGTTTTTTTTCTTCAGTTTTTTCATAACTGTTTAAATTTTCAGAGCCTGCATTACTTTCTTTGACTCTAACCGCCTGTGTCAATATAAGATGGTGACAAGAAACAGCGGGATAACACTAATGGCAAAACATTTGTTTACATTACTTTTGTTGACTATGACTTTTGCGTTTCACATTTGACCTGTACAGAAATATACATCAGGATTGGATAAGCAGAACATGAAGCTGTGGGCCAGTCTGATACACCAACGCCAGCATGTCATCTACTACAAGGATATAAGGGGTATTACAGGTGCTCCGAATGGACAGGTTTGGCTCCAGCGAGATTGACCTTTAGATGCATGCAGACAGTAGTCATGGTACTTGGATACAGCCTTTCCAGACACATGGTCTGGCTGCTGGACCTGTGAAGGAGTTGGCAAAGACAGCATCAGAGAGACAGAAAGAGCATGGTGTGTAACAACAGAGAGGGGGACAGTGTGGTTGATACAGTAGACGGCACAGGTGAGGTGAAATAACTGCACGAGGCAACTCTCAATGAGCCTCAGTGAGCCTGTGTTTGTTGAAAGCTCTGCCATGGAGAGTCCTGTCTCAGAGGCCCATCCAAGGGTCTTAGTCCCACTATGTCAGAGAAGTGATGAAGGTGAGTCCGTTCCTATCAGATCTCTGGTACATCACAACACAAGAGACAGAAGATCCCATTGTCTACCCTCATGCCTTTGGGGCAGAGGTTATCCTTTATACTGTACAAGTCTTGCTCCATCCAGAGCAGTGTAAATGTCATAGTGATGGATATCATTGGAAGATGTTGCGGAATAAATGTCATTGTTTGATCGGTTGTGTTCCTCTGTTAGGTCTTTCAGCACTGTGGGCCAATGAAGAGCTCCTTCCGTCTTAGGAAATGTGTCTCCTGGTGGTCATGGTCTGTGGTGTCCCACTTTCTGTTTAACTCATTTATACATATTCATGTTCTAGAATGTCAGTGGTGTTTTTGAACAAGTGGTTCTAGAACGCCACAAGCAGCTCTAGAACCAGAGAGAGAGAATGAGAGAAAGAGAGAGGGTGTGCTTCATTCTCATTCGCCCTCACCTCCTCCCCTTCCTCCTCCTCCTCCCCTTCCTCCTCCTCCATCAGGCCATGATGTCACTGCGCTTGCTACACCACACCACCAGGGCGATCATAGCCAGCGTTAGGAAGACTGGTATTAGGATGAGGATGGTGAGGGTGTCGTCCGGGGGGTCCACCCAGATGATCCTTTCCAGGGTGCAGTTGGAGAAGAAGTGCTTGTGGATGCGGATGATGTAACTCTCGGCCAGAGGGTTGGGCCAGAAGCAGTTGATCTTGACTGCATTATTCTCCGTACACAGCGTGAACCCGTGGTACTGCCTGTGGAGGCAGAAAGAGAAAGAGAGAGAGACAGAGAGAGAGACAGAGAGACAAAGAGAGAGAGAGAGAGAGAGAGAGAGAGAGAGAGAGAGAGAGAGAGAGAGAGAGAGAGAGAGAGAGAGAGAGAGAGAGAGAGAGAGATGGTGGAATGAAAGAGGGAGAGAGAGGGTTAACATTATGTAACACAACTTTTCATTGGAATATGGATCTGTGTTCTATGATTCTTTCTTTCAGCCAGTCATTCACCTGACCAAGCCAATGCCTTAACCAGCCAGTCAGGGCTCCACTCTCCAAGTCATAGTCTCCAAACCACCTCCGCACCAGGGTGAATTGAGGTCAGGGGGCAGTATTGTGACTCAAGCAGTCTGTATCTCAGTAAATATATGTCTGATTGAAGGGATAATAGAAGAAAAGAGCCTATTTGTGGGATTTAGCTGCTTAGCAACTGAAGCCGTGCTCTCTGTTTCAACGTGTCTGAAACAAGCATGGCAGTGGCAGACATCAGCAATGTTCTTACGCTGCAAAAAGGAACTTTGCAGATAGAGTATGAATTCATTATGAATTTAGAATGTTTATTTTCTCCAAAGTATTAGAAACTAGTAGCTGTACTCTGCTTAAATAACGCAGTTTCGCTCTGCAACAGAGGCATCCTGAGTGAAATGTCTTTATTAATATAATATACTTGACGCCCCCAAAAAAGAACAATTTATATTAACTGGTAAAGTCAAACTGCCGTCCATGCAAACTGCCTGGATGGTGAAATCTCACCATCTAGAGCACTCTATTGGTTCCCAATGTCACTCATTCACACCTCATTGGATTATACTTCAGAGCCCTCAAATCCTTCACAGCTCATTGGACAGTCCCATAAGGATCCAATTTGGCATTTAAACAAGGTGTGCACTTAAAGCCATTACATCACGCACGGTACACAAACCCATTATACCCAGAAACACTTTGTCCTGTTTTTCACACTAGACTGACATGGAGCCTTGCATTGGTCACGTTAGGAGCTAAGCAAGCTTTTAGAGAACCATACATCGAACCAGAAGGTGATAAGAAAGCTAGTACAACTGTGTGCCAGATTAGGGGTGATGTTAAATCCTCAAGCTAGTAACCAGTGTGTTTGCCTTGCGTTAAACCTCTTCCCCATCTAAGCCATTTGTGTGGTCATAGAGTGCCAGTTTGACGCAAGACAGCATCAATCAGTGTCGTCAATCTCCATCCATGCTACAAATGACCTTTGGCTAAGTGCTGCAAATCAAATAAACTAAATCTGATGTATGGACTCTCCATATGTTCACTTGCCACAGTGACGGAGGGGGTTAGAGATTCATTGATTTGGGGGGTTTCTGTGAGTGGTTTGTGGACAATTCTGGACACTTTGGAAGAACCTATTGAAAACAAACGACTGAAACTGTAGCGCAGTGAACTTAAAAAATTAAGTCAAAAAATGTATCAAATTACTTAATTTAGTTTTTTTTATGTGAAATGTTGCTCAGCATTTTCTTTAAATCACCCGATTTTTTCATTATATGGGCTTATAAATCTGAATAAAAATGATGTTGGCTGTTGTGTAACGATGGTCTGCTGATAAATGTTGAGTCAGAATGCAATGGGGAATCTCCAGAGGATATGTATGAGTAAGAATCGAAGCAGGGAAAATTAATGTTTCTGCAGTTTCACATATGAAGGCTCTGCCCAAGAGGATCTTGGGAAATAAAATGGGGGAGAGACAGAGAGAGAAAGTGTGTGTATAATAATGAAAAAAGATTGTCAAATGGTAAAGTGAAGAAGCTTGGCAAGAGACATTGATGTAGCCAGAGAGAAGCCAAAAATAAGAACATGAAAATAAAAGAGAGAGATGGAGATAGAGATGAGAAAGAGAGAATGGTGGGGGAGATGGTCCTGCAGCCCTAGATACTCTATGTGTCTGGGGTGCTGTGGAAAAGAGCACTGGGAATAGTTGAAACCCCTTTGAAGTGTGTTCTCAGCTGCAACAGTCTGTCTGAGAGATAAACATACACATCCCCTTGACATTGGCTTATGTGTCCCGCACACACACTAACAAGGAGTTTTAGAGGGGAGAGAGCTGATTTTAATAGAACTAAATGTAAGTTTATAAACATAATTTCATTTCAGAAATAAACATCTTTATAACTTTGATGGACAATGGCAGTACCATTTTTAGATAAACACCCCCTTAAGATCAGTGTGGAGGGCCTCGAAAAAAAAATCCCCTTTAATTTACAATCAATTGATTTAACCTCTGTAGCCAGCACCCCACCTTTGCACTGCAACTGGCTCTGCAGTACTATTGTTGAGACTTCACTCTGCAGACAGTAGATTCTCATTTTATAAATGGCCACTGTGATGCCATTTTGGGCCAATTCGACATACCTCTGTTGACCTTCAGTTGATATTTATTGGTTGGAAAGGTGGCAGGGGGGGGGGGGGGGTAGTGAAAGAAAGACAGAGGTAGAGGGAGAGAGAGAGAATTGGAGGGAGATAAGCAGAAAGATGAGAGTGTGAGGGAGGGAGGGAGGGGGGAATGGAGTGAGAGGTGAAGAGAGATAGAGAGATAGTAGAGAGAAAAATGGGGAGAAAGGGGGATTTGGTGGGACACAGTCACCATCAGTAATGACCATCAGTTAATGTTCGTTGGAAGGGGAGAAGCCATGCTGGCTGAAGCCCTTGCTCGTCCGCTACCCACCATGTGCAAAATACACTCATTTTTCCCGGCTTCTCTCTCTTGCTCTCTTTCAATTCCTGTATTTTTCTCCCTCTGTTATCAGACTCCCCAGACACACAGCAGAGTAGGGAAGTCATGAGCAGTAATGAATAAACATGGATATTTTAAGAATGAACATGAATATGACCATGAAAAGGCCAACATACTGTATCCCACACATGCTAATAAAGGTTGTGAGGAAGATGTGGGCAAAAAAATTAAGAAAACTCAGAGCAGCGAGGCTCAAAACATCTCCATTAATCTATTTCTTAAGCACATTTGTACATCTGTTTCTAACATATTTCTCTAGATATTTTCATGATTAAAAATGATGCATCTGGTGAATGTAGCATATGTGTCCATATTTCAAAAAGTGGTATGTCTACTGTGTGTATATCCTTATTGGAGGGTCTATTCTATCCTTGTAACACGAGGTTCAGAGAGGAACAAAGAGGGAAAGACTCTGATCGTTATACCCCCAAGTTTGTCAAAGGTTGCTCACAGTCCATTTAAGGAGAACTTATTTATCTTATTCTGCCCAGCTCCCAATGGCCCTCACCTTCACTGACCTCAGCAGGAAAGAAACTAACACAGCTTTCTGGGAAGCTCGCTTCCATGCAATCAGCTCAGACAGTGACTCACAACGGAGCTAGTTGTAATGGTGAAGGAGCATGCAGGTGATGCTGTGATGGTCCTTTCCCACACAGAAGCACACAAACATTGATGAAATGGGAGTGGGACTCTGTCTGTCAAAGCAGTATTCACTGCCACAAATATACCCAGAGAAACGGTCTGGCTACCTGGAAACTTCACAGCTTGATGTGAGAAAAGCCACAGTTTGATGTCTTTGTTAAAAGCTTAAAGAGTGTTTGAAGACATCCGGCCCTTGAGACTGGTGGTGAGGAATGATGAAATCATTACAGGATACAGGATGAAGTGATATTCATGGCAGAGAACTGCCATACACATTCCTCCCTCAGATGGAGACTGAACCAATGGTGGAGGCTGGGGTGGTGGAGGTAGCAAGAAACAAAACAATGAACATTGAACATTGTATTCTATGACAGTATTATACGTTTTGCATCTCAGTGAGCTGTTCTCAGAGTCATAGATGAGTAGCTTTTAGTCTCTCTGTCTTTGACACCAGCAACCCTGGTGCAGGGAAGATATCTAAACTCTCTGTCACCCAGGCTGTGTAGACTTGGGATTAGCAGGATCTGGGAGCAGCCATTCATGCCAACCCCCCTGGCTTCCTCACTCATGGTTTACACAGATAGTCCAGGGAGTGGAAGGGTAGGGAAGGTCTCTATACAGGAAGGGATGGGGGGGGCGTGCTAATAGGGGGGAATACAGATGAGTTCAGTCCTGTTTATGTCTAGGCTTGTGTGTGTGCGTGTGTGTGTGTGTGTGCACCCTGGATGTTCTGTGCTTTGGAAGACACTGACACACTCAGACACCAATACAAACCAACCTTTACCCCTACCTCCATACACACACACACACACACACACACACACACACACACACACACACACACACACCCTCATTGGTTACCTGATGAAGTGTGTAAGGTTGCACCAATTCTGGGGTTCTATGTGGGCCATCTCCCTCTTGAAGCCTTCTCCACACACCTCCATAGTCCACAGCAGGTGGGTCTCGTTGCACAATGGCACCATGGACCTATGAGGGAGCAGCTCTGTGCTCAGGTTGTGTGTGGCTGAGCAAGGGAGGGGTGGAGGAGGAAGGGCATTGTGGGGAAGATGGAAGGAGAGAGGAAAAGGGATGGCGGGGAGGTTAGGGTTCACAGCAAAATGCACTCTCTTCCTCTTCTTCACAAACATCAACCCCCCCGTCTCCTCATGCAGCCTGCTTGCCTACCTGACAAGCCCCTCGCCGTCCAGCTGTTCACTGTCAAAACAAACACAGAAACAGTGACAGTTAGTAGTCATAACAACAATCTCAGTAAAGAGGTATTCACGGTATTCTGAGCCTTCTATATCCTTCTGACATACTGTATATAATATATACTGTATATACCACTTCCTTTCTCCACTCTCTCCACTCTCCCCACATTTCTTTCCCTTCCACTCTTACTATAACTCTTTGCCCTTTCTCCTCTCCTCTCTCTCTCCTCTCCACTGCCCCTCCTCTCTCTCCTTTTCCTCTCCCTTCTCTCTCCTCTCCTCTGTGCTCCCTCCCCTCTCGTAGGGATAGACATGAATATTTACCACTGTCGTTGCTTTGGTAGAATAGTAATTCCCAAGCCACATCTGATTTGATCCCAGGGAGTGGAGAGGAAAGGAAAAGAGAGAGCTGTTGGCTAATGGGGAGTAGCCAGGAGGGAGAGGAGAAGACAGGGGAAGACATAAGAGGAGATAGGGGAGATGAGAGGTGAGGAGAGGAGGTAGGGGATATGACAGGTGAGGAGAGGAGGTGAGAGGAGGAGAGAGGACAGGAGGAGAGGAGTAAAGAGCAGAGGAGAGAGGAAAGAGGAGAGAGGAGAGGAGAGGAGAGAGGAGAGGAGAGGAGAGAGGAGAGAGGAGAGAGGAGAGAGGAGAGAGGAGAGAGGAGAGAGGAGAGAGGAGAGAGGAGAGAGGAGAGAGGAGAGAGGAGAGTAGGAGAGAGGAGAGGAGGAGAGAGGAAAGGAAAGGAGAGGAGAGGAGAGAGGAGAGGAGGAGAGTGGTGGGGAGAGGAGGAGAATGGTGTCCAGACTCTGCCTGAGACCCTGTACTAAGGGGCTTGAAACATACAGCAACACAGCACAGCATGACACCTGCAAGCTAACCCCATGCTATGTGCTTGTTTATCACAGGAGAAAGGACACATACAGAGACAGACACACAAACAGTAAATTCTCGCTGGATATCACACGCGTGATATCCAGTATATCGTGATATATAGTGTGTGGAATACACATGAGCTTGACCAAAACCATGGGAAAGCCCCTCTGGAGAGGGAGTGTTGTTGAACCAGCTAACGCTAATTTTAACATCTTCCTGCTGCAGGATACCATCCTGTTCAAAGCAGAGGAGTCGGAGATGGGCCAGAGTGATAAGTTCAAACAACGGCAGGTAGTCGTGTGACAATAAGACTTGATACATTTTTTTCTTCTTCATACAGCTATAGCCTTTACAGTATGTCTATAACACGTGTGCTGCTGTGACAAAACACATGTGCTGCTGTCTGTATAAGGTAAGATTCATTCTCATCTCAGGCTTGTAACACAATACTAAATAGAGGGGAGAAGGACATGCATTCTGAGTGTTGTAGAAACCAGACTGCCACATATAGCTTCATCAATGTCACATTACACAAGGCTTCACCTTCTCCACCTCAGAGTTTTTCACTAGACAGAAAGTTCATATTACAGTAACATGTATGAGTGGAATTCAGTGTGCCATGACAACATGAAAATATAATCTGTGAAATGCGTGGTAAACTCTGGATTTCTGTGTTTGTGTGTGTGCCTGTCTGTGTGTGTACAAGGGTGTGTGTGTGTTTAAGAATAAGGGTGTGTGTTTAAGTGTGTACAGCATGTGATTGTGTGTGTGGTTCTAGGCCTTCTACAGGATGCAGGGTTCTGATTCTGATGTGTATGTAGATAGGATGTCTGTGAAGCTGGCGTATTCCATCTTGTGACACATCCTCAGCCCCCTCTGACTCACGTGGCGGTGACGCCCCCTCCCCTCCAGGTTTGGCGAGGGCGTTCGCATGGCAGTGTTGATGACAACATCCGAGAAGAAGAGAGCGCAAGGTCACACTCCAGCAAACTAACGACCTGCCCCCAGAGTCATGCGACTGCTTTACATGTCTAGTGACCATGTAAACCACCACTAGTGACCATGTAATCCACTTAGGACCAGCCTCTATCGGCAGCTCCCTGCCTGAACGTTGGCACCAGGTATCTAAACATGGCTGGGTTGGCACCGGAGCTGTCAATGGATTCACCCCCCCGTGCCAAGACTCATCCCTCCCGACTCATCCAGGATGCTCCTCCTGCCGTTACACCATGTGGTGGAGGTGGTTTGGATCCACTCCCACGACCCTCAACACCCCCAGTCTGGACACACTGAGCCCCCTTGCGGAGCCAGCAGACCAGACAGTTTCTTCCTGTCGAGGGAGTCATCTCACTGTCCTCTCGTCTTCAAAGAGAGAGAGCCTCTCCTTGACCCATGAATATTCATACTCACCAAACTGGCAATCACTTCATGCTGAGGATGTGAGTGAGTCTGTGTGTGAGCGTGTTGAGTGCAGAGCAGGCATGTGTGTGTTTATTGTGTGCTGTGGAGCAGGCCTCTGCATGAGTGGTTTGTGACGTGTGTGTGTGTGTGTTGTGAACAGGAGTGAACAGGAGTTCACAACACACACACACAGTGTTGCAGAGAGGCTGGTTATATCAGTTCTGAACTGACACAGAGGAGGTGGATAGTGAGGTATTGGAATAGAGGTTTGACAAACTCATATGCAACGGAACAATTCAACACATAACTGAAAAATATGTAATTCTGTATAAAAGAATGAAACATATTTTTTTATAAAGAAGTGCTCACAAAAGAAAAGGGATATTGAGGTGAGTGACTTCAGTCTGGTCAGTCTGATAACTCTCTCGCTTTACTCTCTCTCAATATCTTCCCCAGTAAAGAACTTGGTGACAGTGTTTTAATATTCAGTGTTCTCTCTGTGAGCAAGTCTTCATTAGCCCAGCTAATTCCTCCAGAGTGAAACTTCTAATCTTCTATGCTGTCATTTCCTGCAGGACTGTCTGGGTTAACCAAGAGCTGGACCTCTAAAAGTAATCAGCAAGGGACAGAATGTCCAGATGAAGAGAAAGAGAAAGAAAGAGAGAAAGAGATGTTATGAATATGTGTAGATTTGTCTTTGTGTGTATGTGTGTTTGTGTGTGTGTTTGTACACATACAGTGCCCTCCAAAAGTATTGGAACAGTGAGGCCAATTCCTTTATTTTTGCTGTAGACTGAAAACATTTGGGCTTGACATCAAACGATGAATGTGAAACCAGAGATCAACGTTTCAGCTTTTATTTCCAGGTATTTACATCAGGATCTGATGCACAAATTAGAAAATATCACCTTTTTGTTCGAACCCACCCATTTGTCACGTGAGCAAAAGTATTGGAACATATGACTGACAGGTGTGTTTTGTTGCCCAGGTGTGTCCTATTACATACATTATTCAATCAATAAATACCACTGAATGTCTACACTCAGGTTCAGATTGGGTAAGATAGGTTTTGTCTATGCAGACTGTATTCAGAGGTGAAAACAACATGAAAACCGGAGCGCTGTCTTTGGGTGAAAAACAAGCAATTGTGAGTCTTAGAGAAGATGGAAAATCAATCAGAGCCATTGCAGAAACATTGGCCATAGCCAGTACAACCATTTGGAATGTCCTGAAGAAGAAGAAAACTACTGGTGTACTAAGTAACAGACGTCGAACAGGTAGAAACATCAGCAGTTGATGACAGAAACATTGTGAGAGCTGTAAAGAAAGACCCTAAAACAACTGTTAGTGAGATCAGCAACAACCTCCAGATGGCAGGAGTGAAGGTATCACTATCTACTGTTCGCAGAAGACTTCATGAACAAAAGTACAAGGGCTACACCAGAAGATGCAAACCACTCATTAGCAAGAAGAATAGGAAGGCCAGGCTGGAATTTGCCAAAAAGTACAGAGATGAACCTCAAAAATTCTGGGACAAAGTTTTATGGACTGATGAGACAAAGATTAACTTTTACCAAAGTGATGGAAAGGCTAAAGTTTGGAGAAAGAAAGGAACTGCTCATGATCCCAAACACACAAGCTCATCTGTGAAACACGGTGGAGGTAATGTCATGGCTTGGGCTTGCATGGCTTCTTCTAGGACGGGCTCATTAATCTTCATTGAGGATGTAACACATGACGGCAGCAGCAAAATGAACTCGGAAGTCTACAGAAACATTTTGTCTGCCAATTTAAGGAAAGATGCAACCAAACTGATTGGCAGAGCCTTCATCATGCAGCAAGATAACGACCCAAAACACACTGCCAAAACAACAAAGGAGTTCATCAGGGGCAAGAAATGGAAGGTATTAGACTGGCCAAGTCAATCTCCAGACTTAAACCCTATAGAGCATGCATTTTACCTGCTTAAGAGAAGACTGA
This sequence comes from Hypomesus transpacificus, assembly GCF_021917145.1. Classification (NCBI taxonomy): domain Eukaryota; kingdom Metazoa; phylum Chordata; class Actinopteri; order Osmeriformes; family Osmeridae; genus Hypomesus; species Hypomesus transpacificus. The sequence continues at coordinate 4,329,755 of NC_061067.1, forward strand.
AGGGAGGAACCCCACAAAACAAACAACAACTGAAAGAGGCTGCAGTGAAAGCCTGGGAAAGCATCAAAAAGGAAGAATGCAAAAGTTTGGTGACGTCAATGGGTCACAGACTTGCTGCAGTTATTGAAAGCAAAGGATTTGCAACTGAATATTAAGTCTTATTCACTTAAATATGTTTTAAGTATATCTGTTCCAATACTTTTGCTCACATGACAAATGGGTGGATTCAAACAAAATGTGATATTTTCTTAGTTGTGCATCAGATCCTGATGTAAATACCTGGAAATAAAAGCTGAAACGTTGATATCTGGTCTCACGTTCATTATTTGATGTCAAGCCCAAATGTTTTTAGTCTACAGCAAAAATAAAGGAATTCGCCTCACTGTTCCAATACTTTTGGAGGGCACTGTATATGTATGTATACTGTATATTATGTTTGTTTTGGCAATTTTCTAAATATGTCTTCACTTGCCAACTACATTTTGATTTCAATTGATAGGGAGGAAGAGATGGAGAGGTAAACAGAGAGAAGTAGAGAGACACAGAGAAGGATACGACAGATATAAGACCATACACTCACTCTATTATATTTTGAGATTCAGCTATTTTTGTACGTTGCCACCTTGAACAGATGTTCACTAAAGTGAGTGACTGACAACACCTGGATCTGAGACAAGCAGATGCCACGTTCCGTTTGCCAAAATCTTTGAAAAGGTGTACAGTCCCGCTGCCCAAAAATTTATAAAAAATACACATCCTAATCTTAGTTGTTGTTGGTTCTCCTTGCTGTCAGAGGGAACATAACTTTGATCAAATGTCTGCCATCGTCAGAACTATTTTCTCAGGGTAAAGAGTACAACTACTCCTCTCTGGTGTACAGGGAACATTGCTTGGCCCTGTTAAGTCACTCAGCTTTAATTTATCTCAGCGAGCCCTTTAATGTGCACTTGATTTAACTTCTGCGCTATTGCTGGGTAGGCAGGCTGGCACTTAGTGGCCCGTTGAATTGGCTCCACTGTGCCAGGCATGGCGAATCAATCAATCTCCTGGCTATTGTGAGTGAAGATGAAAAGGTTTTCTGTGTTTCACCTACTGTAACCCCTCTGGGGCCTACTTCTCCCTACCATAACCTTGGCTACCTTTCACCCTCCTGCTGTGAACAAGTGGGGAGGGGGGGGTTGCTTAGCTTTCCCTGACCACCCCTGCCTGTGTTCAACGACCAGTGGCAAAAGAGACAACCAGAGAGGATCGATAACAACATGCCTCTCCAGGAGACACATGAATCTGGTTGGCCGGTGTACATGGGAAAATGACTGTGAATAGGGTACAGAGAAAGAGAGACAGAGTGAGAGAGCATAGACCTGACTCGACGAGGCTATGTCTCCCACAGGAAATGAATTTTTGACTGATTAAGTTAGAAGTTAAAGCCTTTGACTTTTGAGCCAGTGTATGTTTGCAGATCTCGGAGTTTGCTACTCATCACACAAGCGTTTGTCATCAGACCAGCTTAAGCCCTGAGCACAAAGCATCGACTGACAGTTATTCAAAATCTCTGTGCAACAGCCTGGCAAATAGTCTGTCTTCACTGGGTGTCACACGACACAAAATGACAGGAGCGTTCAAACTATTTTTGAAATGTGAATTCCTCTTATTGTTGCAGTTCAGTGCGCTTGCCTGTCACCAGAATGAGGGAGAAGGTGAAGGTTTGGGTGAGGAAAAGGGTGAGGGGGTCTAAGTGTTTTGATATTCTTCTTATTGGCTGTCTATACAGAAGCCTTATCCTCTCCAGAAGTCCTGTCTGTTCTTAAATCTTCTTCTGAGTCAGACCTTCCAGGGCCCTTCCACAAACGCAGAACCAAGACCTCAGCAACTAAAGACAATCTCAGGATGAGGTCACTAGGGCTGCTCAAGGAGATTAGTCTTGGAGGGGATCATTTCAGATTTCAAATACAGCTCATCCTGGAGATAGCTTGATGGTATGGGAAGCAGATTATGTCCAGTTTGACCATCTAGGTCAAACTACACATAACTTTTTTATTTTGTAAAATTATATTGGTTCTTTTTATGATAACCTTAAACATAATAGAAATGGGAACAGAATAGAATGGTACAGTCTGTTCAATAAGGAGTGAGTGTAGAGTGCTTTAGAATGCGTTGAGAACATGGATAAAGTGTACTAAAAACCCAGGAAGTCTCCTCCCCTTCCCTCTCAGATACACTGTTGTGTTGCACACACAGTATTATGTTGTGATAGCAACAGTGACTGATGGACCAATGTCAGTTGAAGCTGCCCTAGGTCGTTGCGATGACTGGTGGCACCTGGGTGACACCTTGGTCGCCTGAATGTCAAGTCAAGCAGTATCTAATGTTAGACAAAGAATACTCCATCGACTTGCAGGTCTGAGACAAGGCAGGCTTACCTCTCAGCATATGTGTGAGCATGTGTTTGAGTGTGTGCCTTTTGTGTTTATACGGTATACAGGATGCGTGTTGACTGACTAACTGCCTGATTGACAGACTGACTGACTAAATCACTTGCCTGGACAATTTACTAACTGACTGTTTGAGGGTCTGCCTGACTGATCCATTACATATTGTATTATGTATACGAGTAAGAGGGTCAGCTCAGGTGGACATCATGATTGACACCCCACATCCAAGGACAGAATGGAAGATTCCACTGAAGTCCCACAGAAATGGAAGGGTCCAAGTGGGATACTGCATGCCTGGAGGGGAACAGCAGAGGGGTAGAGGGGACTGAAGAGTGACACGGATGTGACAGACAGAAACAGACCCTGGCCACTTGGCAAACAAACACCGGAAAAGGGGTTGTGATGGAGGGAGACAGAAATAAACTACATAGCCGGAGGAGGGAGAGAGAGAGAGAGAGAGAGAGAGAGAGAGAGAGAGAGAGAGAGAGAGAGAGAGAGAGACTTGAATGAAGTCATGTGAATGATGGTCACATACTGCAGGAAGGGACTTTCCAAAAAGAGTGATGGGCCATTTTTAGACAACAGTTGAAGACAGCTTGTGTGTTTGTGTGTATGTGTATGTATGGCCTAATCAATGGAGACCGCTAAAAGTATATAAATACAGATAAATACCGTGGAGGTAGCATGTTGAGTTGGCCGGAGAGACTCATTCTAAAGACTCATTCTAAATCTCCCATGGTTACATTTAACAGGCCCTGCAGCTTTACACCAAAGGCCAACTATTTAATTCATGACAAAAGAAAAACTAAAATATATCTTGCGGCTTCATTTGTGTGTTCTTTCTTTTTTCCCTTTTTCCTTTTCTTGGTTTTCGCACATCTTCAAAACACCCCTAAATGAAACGAGTGGACTGATGTTTCAGAAAACAAGCCTTGCTTATTTGAATCAGCCAAGGCAGAATGTTTACCAGCTACGTGCAGGACGCGAGTAGAACAACTTCAAATACCAGACAGACCCTTTAGCAATGGCGTAGTTACATCAGACAATGGCAACAATTCCCCTCCCAAAACTGTAATGAATTCAGACTGGCATGTCTTTTGAGGAGAGGATATCCGTAGGAATCCTTATACTTGTACTTGGATATAGTTAAGACATGCGTTGCTGCTGTCATGGCAATGAAAATCGATCTTTGTGACCTGAGGTCAAAAACGATGGTGGACGGAGTTAGTACAATCCAACTATTGATAAACGGCCTCCGTTTTGGCTGATCTATCTGGACCAAACTCTCTGGAGTGTAACTCTGGCCTTCAAAACTTCTTCCCTGCTGTCAAGGAGCAATAGGGGGTGGCAAGAAAGAGAGAAAGGCGAGAGTGTAATAATGAGGAAGCAAGGAGATAGAGGGGTAACAAGGAGGAGGATGGAGAGGAGAGGCAGAGAGAGGCAGATATGAGGGGCAGAGAGAAGAGAGAGAGAGATAGACAGGGAAGCTAAGAAAAGAATGAGGGAGTGGGAGAGAAATAAATCTGAGACAGAAAGTGATCCATAAAGAGAGAGAGACATTGAGGAGAGTAACAGCGAGAAATAATGAGAGAAAGAGACATGTATTAGAGAGGAATTCGATTAATTAAATAAAGATTTGGTGTACCGGTATTTCCTTTACAAATCACTGCTCTGTTGAGGCTGTAAAAAGATCTGTCATCTCTATGAGCTGTCAGGAGCGTGTCTGCAGTGAGAGACTCGGTGGAGAGAGTTCTGCTCTGCTGTTTATCTTTAAACTGATAGCCCTCGACTCTTGACACCGACCCAGAGACAGAGAGAGAGAGAACGCACACCAGAGAGGGAGAGAGAGAGCAGGAAGCACTATCTCTATTTCCATGCCTCTCCGGTCTGCATAGCCCTGTCACAGATGAGATTTTGCCATTGTGGCTCCTGGTGCTTTAACTGAACAGGTGGATGTAAGACCAGTGACATGAGAATCCTCTCTGCTGTTAAAGAACTCTGCTCCTCTCTGCTGTTCTAGAACGCTACTCCTCCCTGCAGCTCTAGAACCCTGCTCCTTTCTACTGTTCCAGAATGCCGCTCCCCTCTGCTGTTCTAGAAACCTGGCCCTTTGATACAGCCTATCTGCTCTGTTCCTGCTCTCCAGTGGTGGTGCGTGGGTCTACATCAGATGGATGAGCCCTCCTGCTGTGCTGCTGGGAGTCTGAGAGGGGATGTCTGGCTGAAGACTATGAAGAGGAGGACAGGTGAGAGCAAGGAGGAGTAGGAGGAGAAGGGGTAAGACATTCAGGGAGGAAGAAGGAGAGGAGGAGAGGAGGGGTCACAGCCTGAGGGGAGAGCAATGAGGGCGAAGATAGAGGACCCAGTTCTAAAATGACAGGGCTGGCAAGGAGAGTCCAAGCAATGCTCCCACAGTGATGAAGTTCAGGGAATAGGGACAGTCTTCTAGCCATATCTAACATCAAGTGTGTCACAAGCCAATCAGTCAATCACAAACCTTTCTTCAAAGCTATCCAGCAGCTGCTTACTTGAAAATCAAATTACCCAGAGAGCGGGAATTCTAGTTGTTCTTTGTGACAAGACGAAATATTCTGCATGAAAGGTTAAAAAGGTGTCTTGTCTTCAGGGGACAGAGGTAAGAGTTTCCTGACAGTCCCAGGGCATTCCCTCAAGGCAAGCCAGGGGCCAAGTTCAAGCGGACTCAGAAAGCATGAAAATTGAATGAGGTCTTTGAAAGAAGAATACAGGATTTTTCAGGATTTTACCTCAACTTTCTGGGCCAACTACATTGAGGAGTCAGTCAGCAAATCCATCTCCAGAAAAAACTTACTGAAGAAGATTTAATAAAAACTCTGTCCAACTAATGGCCGTAGCATCCAAGTGTAAAAATGTTTGTTTACTCAGAAGTTTGATGGACAATCATAAAAAAATAACAATGAATAAATGAATATATTTCACCAAAGCTATGCCAGGGATTGCTAAAGGGAATTTTCTGCAGTTCCAAACCTACTAACAACAAATAAGACTTGTTCTTTCATGCAAACTAGACCCCTCAATGTTATCATATCACGCAGTTGTGGTGCAATTACATCATGTAATATAACATGCGCAATAATAATAATAATATAATTGTTGAAAAGAATTGCCCTGTGTCCCAGTTCTGACAGTGAGCACATCCTCACAGTGTGATTGTTGACAGGGCTCTGTATTTAGACATGTCTTCTGGCAGCTTCTACAGGACATGGCTTGACTCCAGGGGAGTATGGAGCAGGCTGGACCCCGCCAGCAGAACTGTGACCCATGCTTCCCCGATCACCCCTGCTATCATCACTTAGGGGTCTTACACTGTGGATATATATATATATGTATATTTATTTCCATGATACTGTAAAAACAAACTGACTAACTACTTAAGGGATGTTTTTTCTAAAACATGTATTCAGGGTTACAAATGGTTGTATATCAGATCCTTTTGTTTTTAGAGGTACCAGGTGTTTTTTTTTTGCGGTCGCAGGATCAAATCCCCCCTGTAATGTACATAGCTTTGGATCAAAGCGTCTCAAATGAACACATTTTATTATTATACTTTCCTACAGCCTTCCTTGAGGTATTCCCTGATCTAGCATGGCTGAATTGGTGACAGCGTGTTCCTTACTAGACAGCTGTGAAGGATCTAGGCAGGTCAAACTGGTGATTTCCCAGTTCAAGGAAGAGAGAAAGGATTGGTAAAGAAAACGTCTAGGTTTTTATATACCAGAGATAACAGATTCCTTCCCCAAGGAACGGTCAACCTCTGAGAGGTAACTTCCCTGACGGTGATTTAAAAATAGACTGTATCATTTATTATGGTATATGTTGTCCAGGAACTGCATATTTGAATGTTTTAGAACACAAGTCTTCAAATACTCTTCATTCCCTCTGCATGGGAATTATCACCAAATCCTGAACAATCCATGTGTGTTCTGATAAATATAAACGCTTACCTACGCATAAATGTGAACGGCTTTAATTACAGCTTCATACTGTTAAAATAATCACGTTACAATTCACTTGTCAGCTACATATCCAGCTACCTCAGCCCTGTCACACGCGTTCTGTTGCTCCTTATAATTCCTGTGATCTACTGATTTAAATACTATGAAATCAAAAGGGAATGTTACATTAACAACTTGACTATGTAACCAGTCTGGCAGGACCTATTTTATTACATCCTCAAGAAGCATAAAATGACTTAGGCTACTAACCTACTGTATAGCCTAAGTAAATTGATTTTAAGGCCTATGACAAGAATACGTTCCTTTAAAAATCGTTTTATCCAGTAACTCAAACTCACTAGCCTCTGTCAAAATAAATCAAATGTCAAGTTTCATTATTCAAGAAAAATAAAATGGAGAGAAATACTCACCCAATACTCCAATCATAAAAAGTTTAAACACTGCGAATGCATTTGTATCCATCACGTTGAGCGAGTAAAGCCCTGCACAATCGGATGCTTAATGAAATGTCAGCTTGGAGACCAATGTCTGTAGCAAACCATAGTTATCCAAATTAACTGGAAAACCGCACGGTAAAGTTTCTCACATAGTTTAAGTGTTTTAGTCTTGTCTCAAGAACCAATGACTTGCTCCGGTCAGAAAACTCGGGTCGATCTCGGCTGTATCTGTCTTGCCCCACTCAGACCTCCTTGTGTGATGCGCGTCCCCACGGTCCACGGTCCTTATGCAAGCCTTCACGGTAGAAGACTATTGAGCTTGCATCCTTGCAGAGGGAGGGGAAGACGGAGAGGGAAAGCTAGGAGGACAGAGGACAGGAGAGGGAGGCGTTAAAAATTGTTTTGATATCAAGTCTGTAGGAAAGCTTATTTTATATTTTAAATAATGATTTGCCTTTTCTTATATCTTATTTCCAAGCTGACACCATTATAATAACTTAAAAGAGCTAGACATTTACAATTGCATGATGCTAAATGTGTATTAATATGACTTGAGTGATGTAATTATTTCTTTTTTTACAAACGTATTCTGCATTAGCATAATCCATAGTTAAAACTTTCAAAATAATCTTCCTGATAAAAATCTTCCGAGGCTTGGAATTCATTCCGAATTGAGTGAGCGCCACCTTCTGGATTTCCAGAAATGGTTTAAATACACGCGGTACTAAAGATAGTTACTTGTTTCCGCGGACTGTTAATAAAGACGGATCATCGGCGGTCAGAAACTTTTTATTTGAAATTACAGCAGGACGCACCAACACTAGCCATATTAGGAGAACTAACTAACAATATAATGAAGTTCCGATCAAAAATGATTGATGTTGGGTGCTTGAATCATTTCACGCGTAAGTTTTACAATGTTTGGTGAGCCTCAGTGGTTCTAGCTAGGTACTGTAACTGCCACATACATACACTTTGACGTCACCTAACTAGACCTACTACAGTTGTAGCAGCGTGATGGGTATAGAAAATATGTTTATTAAGTTCAGATACATGGGCAACTAAACGTTTGTCGAGAATAAATGACTGCTTTAGGTATTGTAGATGTTGACAGTCACTCAGCTAACTATGTTCACGAGTCCTTGTTGTTATTCCACCAGGAGTGGTTAATACCATATCCAAACTAACGAAGACATGCGTCCTGCGACTGACGACTGACAAGCTCTACTTCGTCCTCTCCGGCAAAGTAGCCAGTGGAGGAGTTGGGATGTGGTGCGAGCTCTCACAGGTGTGGATGGAAAGCCAACTATTTGGCAATGAAGCCTTGGTCTATATTAAAGGGTAATTGACAGTAATATTCTAACATGTGTTGAAAACTGTATTGGTCTCCATCCTCAGGCCAACTTCTTCGATGAGTACCAGCTGGAAGGTGTGTCCGCTGACGCCAACGAGATCTGTCTGGAGATGGCCCCAGATAACCTGTCCAGAGCCCTGAGGACAACACAGAACGCCAAGACTGTCAAGATCAAACTGACCAAGAAGCACTGTCCCTGCCTCACCCTGGCTGCAGAGCTGGTGAGACACCTTGACATGCGATTAGCTCTGTTTCACCCAACAGGGTCTACTGGAGCTTAGCCGTCTATCTGTGAGAATAGTGTATACAAGTTCCCAGTTTCCCAGACATGGATAAAACCTAGTGCAAGACTAAAAACGTTTTCAATGGAAATCTTCATAGAATTGTTCTCGTACTTTAGGACTAGAATGAATCCATGTCCGGGAAAGTCTTTTGCCTCCTTTCTCGACTCTGCTTTCACACCTCTCCTTCCATCTCTCTCACCCTCCACACAACGCCCTTTCTCTCTCCTTGCATCCCTCTCTCATCCTTTTTCTACTCCTCCCTTTCTCTGTTTTAACAGCCAACACTGTCCAGCATCAGTAGAGTAGTCACCCATGACATCCCAGTAGATGTGATTCCCAGAAGATTGTGGAATGAGTTCAAGGAGCCCAGTATGCCAGACTTTGATGTAAGTACATCATCAAACCTTCTCAAAGGCCAGTTAACTTGACTGAAGCAAGATTGAGCTTCATGTTATATATTATTGTTGCTTGCTTTCCCACAGGTACACTCTTGCACTTTTGAGGTTGATGTTGTTTAATTCTAACTTGTTTAACTACATGCTATTTTGTGTCTTCCCATTGGCACTTATTTGCTTTTCACAATGTATGCTTCATGTTTTGGCTACCCACAATGTTTTTGGGGTTATCTTGTTGTTCATGATCATTGATCTATGCACTTTTGTAAAGCTCTCTCTTTGAAGTCGTTTTGGATAAAAACATCTGCTAAATGAATACATGTCAATGTAAATATGGCTAATAACAAAAAAGGGTTGAGATCATTGATGATGTATGTGAATTCATCTCAGGTCAGTATCTACATGCCACCACTGAAGACTATGAAGAATGTTGTGGACAGAATGAAGAATCTCTCCAACTTCCTGGTTAGAGTGAAGCACAGCCACATATATGGTCAGATAATTAAGCTAAATATGGGTTGGGTTTCCCTGTCAAGAACAAAGCATATTGTCCTCTGTAAGGTATGCCTGATTGTCTGTCTGTCAGGAGATAGAGGCCAACCTGAGTGGAGAGATGAACCTGAAGATTGAGACAGACCTGGTCTCTGTTACAACCCACTTCAAAGACCTCGGGAACCCACCCTGGGGTAAGAGGGCAGTGAGGGTGGTTCGGTGACTACCGTTCAACCCTCATAAGGAACAATGGAGCCAGTCTAAATCACTCTGAGAGATTCCTGCTCAGGGCACAGAAACACAGTTAGAACCTATGTGGAAGTTTAAGCCATTCAGATCAGTTAAATGTGGATGTGTTCGTTTCGGCTTCCTGCACCAGGTGAGGACGGTTCTCAGGAGCGGAGCCAGAGCAGGGATCCAGAGCTGATGGCCCGTACACGGGTGGACATCAGGAAGCTGCAGCAATTCCTTATGGGACAACAGGTCAACCCCAGCAAGGCCATGTGTAGTAAGTGTGTGTGTGTGCACCTATTTTGATGGATTGAAGAAAGCTCCTCTAAAAGAAATTGGAGGGAAACAGGGATCCATTTTAAGAGCACTGAAACATTGTTTAATGCTTCTTCCTCTAAGACATCATCCATAAGAGGATCATCCACCTGATTCTCCTGCATGAAGACGTGTCCCTGCAGTACTTGATCCCTGCCGTGGCCTGAGGGCCCACACTTCTGGATCACCCCCAGGACACTCACTTGGCCTGATCAGATGGACCCAATGTCTAAATGTTACACTTCTAGTTTGTCATACTAGCACTTCTAAGACTAGTTTGTCTGTCTTATATTTCTGGGCTTGATAAGTATTTGAAATGTTGTTTCAAACTGTAATTGACAGAGGTCTGCTTCTAACCATAGGTCTTATTTACTGAAATTCATACTTTAATGATGACATTCCAACAGTATTTTTTTGTCACTATGGAGTGTTTTGTAGATATGAAATTTAACAGTTTATGTTCCAATGTTGTATTTTAGACACCTTCAACAAAATAGGCAATTGCCGTATCACTCTACATGTCTGTATTATGTATTTTTTATACAATACATTGCATGATTATTTTTAATATTGTTGATCACAATTTGTCATTTGACTGGCATTCAATTGGTATATCAAATTGATACAATAATTAATTAATGCCTCTCCAACTTGTCCACCAGGTGGTGCAATGTGATCAAATAAATATAAAATATTTTCTGTGGCTGAGAATGTGGCATGTGTCTGTGTGCGTTTCCTGGGTTTGAGTGTGATTATGGTTTTGGAAAGGCATGGGCAGGACTGAAGAGTCCAATCTCTCCCTCACAGTTTGAATGCAGTGATCCTGTAAGGCTTTAACCTGGCATGTCTGGATTGAAGGTACTCTATAAGCTGTGTAAGCAATTTTATGCATTTAAAGCAGCTCAAAGTGAATCCAGCCTTTTATCCCATTGATGCTTCTCTTTTTGGAGCTTGTGAGATTGCTTCTGCCAAACTATAGTTCCTTTATATCCTCCCTAAATGTCCTTGCCAGTTCAAGAGACAGAATCACTTTATTGAAAAACGGAGAGCACATTCTGTTGCAACCTGACAGAAGTCCTCACGGTCAGTGAGCATCATGGTCCACAATGCATCTTACATGTGTCTGATTATCTGGTGGACCATGTTGGGTCATTACTTCTCCTGTCCTAATAGTCAAGTTGTGTTTGCTTAGTAATAGCAAAGTTGTGTTTAGCAAATCTATTTGTGTTGCTAGTTATTTTTTGACAGTTTCCATAGTGACTGGCGCGACTTTCAGGCATCACAGTTCCTGTTTATGCACCATGTGGTTATCTTTATGACTGTAGTATTTAATGAAGGCGACTATTCACTGTCAGAAGTCACTTCCTGGCCCAATGTTGTCTATGGTCTATGGTTGCTTCTTGAGAGCTTACAGGACCATGTTAGAAGCCTGAAGACATTTGGACTTGATTAGTCTCTTCCTGACATGTGGGGGACAAATGGAATATTGAGTCACTCATCCATGTACATAATATATTCCAACAACTGTATGATAATCATGTATATGAGGAGTTCTTGTCCAGATTTCAATTGGGCCTAACACTTAATGCTCACAAGGTCTCCTCTTTTCCTCTCCTTGTCTTCTCCTCTCTTCTCCTCTCCTGTCTTTTTATTATTTCTTCCCCTCTCTGGTCATCAATCTGTCAAAACACAGGAACAACAGTAGCCTGACAAACAAATCATCCGTATAAACAACAGACGTGACAACAGATGACAGGAGAGAGAGAGATTGGTGGAGGCTGAGACCGTCATGGAGACTCCCAAGCTTCTCCCAAGAGAAGAAAGCTCCTTTCCAATCCCCTTTAATCTGTGTGTTCTTGCTCCGCAGGTGCTGAACCATGTAAAGGGGTTAGGGGTACATGCAGAGCATATCACAGCCTCCCAGCAGAGGGTGGAGTGGTGAAAGCTATGCCAGCCTCCCTGAGAGGTGCCCAATGGGTTGGCATGGTGAAGGTAAGATGTTTGCTCTTTAAAGCTTAAAGAGTACAGTGTGAGTGTGTGTGTTTGTGTGTGTGTGTGTCTCGAAAAATTGTGTGCAAGAGTTCTAAAAAGTGTACAGTATACTAATTCTAGAACAAGGGTAAGAACAAGTACCGCAGGTAATAGCAGCAGAGGTTTCAGAGTGAACCCACCTTTCCTCTCTGGCTTCACATTCAAACACTGACAGGTTTGGGAACACTACCTTCATAAACCAAACGGTCTGGAAAGGAGGGTTCTTTTGTCTCATGATGTGAAAGATATGGTTGTGAGTGTGTGGGAGGGTCTGTCAGTTGCTAACTTGGTCTAATCTAAGCAGCTAGACTGTCATCTAACTCAGTAACCCATCATGGAGGTCACTCAGAGGGTGTTTGTGTTTGTGGTCTTGTTTAACTTCCCTGATAGTAAACTAAGAATAATTGATCCTGTTTGGGGGGTTTAGGGTTATGGTTAGAATGACAGAAATGTCAGGGCTAGGATTACATTAAGGTTAATGTTAGGGTTAGGATTACATTAAGGTTAATGGTAGGGTTAGGATTACATTAAGGTTAATGTTAGGGGTTCAGGTGAACATGATTTTGAATGGGAGTGAATTGTTGTTGCTCACTAGGATAGTAAATCAAACTTGTGTGTGAATGTGTGAGTGTTTCTAGGTGCGCAGCACATTTCTCTGTCTCTCCCTGGTCAAATCTCTGGATGATAAAAGCTTACCCACACTCTAAGGTCTGACCTCTTAAGCCGTAGAACAGATAAGAGGTTCTATGTATTAACCATGGCTCCTCACCTGATCTGACCCCCCCCAACCACACCGTCACTCCCTTCTGCTGCCTCTTCCTGCAGATTTCTGGGTGAGAGTTCTGCTGATTTGTTTTGTGCATGTTTGAGTGTGTGTGTTACAGACTAAGTGTAGGAAAGGAAGGATGGAGGGAGAGGAAGCGGTCAACCTTTTGCTGACCTCGCCGTGACCGTAGCACCACCTCGAAAACTCTTAGGCAGCAGTCTCCAGACGTCACATGACCAGACTGCATCAGGCTTTTTTGTTGGCATTAGGGGTAGTTTAAACTTCAATGGTTTATAGTCTGGAAAGCAGTTTTAAGTGTGGAAGGTAAGCAGGTAAGGTTAGGAGGTCAAGTTTACTTTCAGAGAATGTGAGGAATGTAGACTATTATGTTGACTTTGTAAATTGTCAAAGCCTTGAAACACTTGTAAAGTCAACTGCTGCATGGGAGTGGTTTGAGGTGGTCATTGTTCAATGGAAGACCACCTTCAGCCGTAAGGTGTAGCTTCAACGGTCTGCTGGAGAGAACCAGGACCCAAGGGGTCACCATGTAAAAGCCCCCCCCCCCCCCCCCCCCCCCCCCCCTTCCCACACACCCACTGGAGCAGGGTAGCCTGAAGCGACAGAGCTTCGATCCGCTCAACAGAGGCAGCTGATGAGCGGAGCTGGGCTCACGTGCAAAGGCTCGCCTCAGCCACAACCAGTGGGGCTTACATCTGGGCTAAGGCCGGGCTAATCTATATGGCTGTGGAGAGGGATGTGATAGGATTTACATCGACCCTGAAGGCTTCTGAGTGAGCAGCTGCAGCAGCAGGGCAGGGACGGGTCTGACAGGAGTGTGCGGTTGTGCTGCGACTTCTGCCCCCATCATCCCCTGGCGCAACTCTAAATCTGATAATTACCAAGGAAACGAATGCGAGCCATCTGGTTGTGTTGGTTATTTTTAGTAGACTGGGATGTTTGTTGACCGAAACCACTGCTGTCCTGCTCTCTTCGCAAAGGCTATACTGGTCACCTACCTTCATGTGTAGGATGAGTTGTACTAGAGAAGACGACTTAAGAGAAAGGATCAAAGCCATCTGCTTTCAACAAGTAAAACCTACGTTTATTACGTGAGATCATATAATTATAAATACATTATACATTTACTACCTCTGACTACCTCTGAGGACATCAAAGGTCTGTATTTGAAATAGTTGGAAGCTTTAATGGATTTGTGATGTTAAGATTGTAACTCGTTCTAATGTGAGGACATTGTTAGAAACATTCACACAGATGAGTTCAGTTTGTGTGCTGTCTGTTTCTCCCTTTTGTACCCATCCACATTATTTGATGAATAAAATCGGTTTCTATTTTCCTCTCCACTCTCTTCTTTTCCTGGACCTGGACACCAACCTGAAGAGCTTCATTTCATTTTCATTATAGTCTCACCGACCCAAATGATTGAAGAAATATGTACATTGAGGCACGTGAACCATGGAACAGACAGACACTGTCAGATTGATTGGCTGCCTGTTTGTGGCTGGCCTGGCAAGCTGGTTGGCTGGCTGGGTTGGAAGATGTATCACATAGTGGAAGAGTAGAATATAACTTTCTTACACACACACACACGCACACACACATATACACAACACCACCTTCCAACCCAGTCCATGAATGTCCCCAACCAGACACACTTATCTAAGTCCCTGCTCATTGTAATTAACTCTGTCTGGATTTGTCTATACAAGTCACGCACTCTAAGTATTTTAAGTATTCTAACTGTCATCTGTGAAATTACAATTTAGCCTATGGCATGCGTTTGTAAAACTGTGTAGGCGTACAGGAGGGGGAGCGCGCGAGAGAGAGGACTTGACAGAATTCCATAATAATCCCCATGTGAGTCCCTGCTGAGGAGATCGTTTGACTTGTCAATATCAATTTGATATCATCCAGACCTTGGCTCGAATAAGGAAAGACACAATATGGAAAAATTGTATAATTTTAATATTTTCACGTGGGCCTATAACATTCAAACAACTACAAATAATTGTAGGCTACACAAAAATTATATAATGCGATAACAGCTTCTCGAGCGTATGTTTAATGTAGGAATGTCGCTATAATCAAACCAATGATTACCGACATTCTCCGAACAGAAAAATGTATTAAAAGATTAACAAAGAGATTAACCTTTCCGAATGAAAAGTGCAACAAATTTAATGATAGCCTAATTGACTGATGTAGGCAACAGTTAAATCCCTCCAGCATCTGTGCATAAGGGAATCCCTGTAAATTTGACCGCCGGATGAACTCGACAGATCGGATTTGCTCCCCATTTCAACTCCAAACGTTCTGCTGTTTTTTTATTTATTATTTTTTTATTCAGAGCTAGCTACATTTACACCGGTTTTTGTTGTTTCAACTCGATAACTAGCCTAGCGTATATAAAACTATAGGCAAACTGTGTTAAGAAAGACACAGCAACACATTAATCTGTTGGCTACTATATTTTAAAGCCCACATAACGTACACAATAGGCCTATCCTGAAATAGAACGTGTCTATTTTTAGATATAAAACGCACCATTCATAAAAAGACATATCCAAGCAAGACGTTTTCAAGAAATGCAATAAGTTCCATGAAAAGTATCCGCTGATATTTCGTTTGAAATACAGGCTAATATTACAAAGGAATCGTAGGTTGCTCTTAAAATATCCTTCCCGTTTTGGCTGTTGCGTTCATCTCCGGAGCGGTGTTCCTACCAAGAACAGCTAGAGATTTGCTGTGCAGTGCCTCGCGTGTGATCCCTCCCCTTGCCCTACAGAAATGGTGTGTGTTTGTGCGTGCGCGTGAAAGAGAGAGAGAGGACTGCGTGGCTCACTGGCCGTGTGTGTGTGTGTGTGTGTGCGCGCGTGCGCGCGCAGACTGTTTGCGAGGCAGTGGCGTTGCGTGCGAAGAGCTCGACATGTCATTCAGAGGAATCCGCCACCTGAAACGCAAGGAAGTGAAGGCGACTCAATTGGGTATAAAGCATCAACATCTGCCCCGAGCAGTGCAAACTGATGAAAACATCAGGTCAGAACTCGGGTCGAGCAGTCGCTATACTTTCCCGAGGAATAACAATAAAAATATCGCCGTCTTACAGTGACTTACAGTCTTATCCAGTCATAATATCTCAATTCAACTGAATGACATTACCAACACTATACTGGAATTAAACAGTACACCTGCTTGGTAAGTGTTTCATTTTAATAATTTAGATTAGTTCTTTGAATTGGAAATGGGCAACTTTTCATTAGCCTACTTAAATTGTTTACTTGATGTTAGGAATACTTTTTTTATGATTTGGCGTGGCTTTTGGTTGTGTTTTGTGCTGTTTACCGCTGCGAAACAAATAGCCTATATACTTACAGCGCTGTTTTGATAAAACGCCTTTTATTTTTCATGTGTAGCCTACCCTAGGATTGTAGAATAGGCCTATGTAGCCTATCATTTCTCTGTATTTTAGCACGAAACTTCTCTCCTATAAACGGGGCTCTTAAGGGCATGCGATTTTATTCTTAGCCTAGTAAGACAGTGTTTCGTGTTTCGCTGCATGTCACTACGTTACGTTTATCTGTGTTACTAATGTGTACAGTGTTCAGTGCTTTGTCGTTACGGTGAAAACTTTTCTCCATCCTCTATCTGTAGCGCACCTGTTACCTACACGGAGCGCAAGACCATGATTCCGCCCGGCGACTGCATGTACGCGGGCCGGAAAAGAAGGAAACCGGTCCAAAAACAGTTAAGGATATTTTCAACTTTCTTTTTCGTCTTTAGCTTTATCTTATTTGTTTATCCTAACTGGATAGACGTCTAGTTGTTTGTATGAGCTCCACGAGATCTGATTTAACACTTCAGTATTCTCCTCACCGTTCTCTACCAGTTACAAGAAAAAGCTTTGTTGGAAATGCATCCCAACATTAACATAACATCTCCCTTTAGAATCGTGTTGTTAGATGGCTTGCATATGTCATATGATCCTTATGAACAGTTAGCGTGCGAGGAGCGTGAGGGGTGTGGGAGGTCACTGCATGAAAACCGAACCCAGAGCACATATGGACAGACAAACACACAGTGGATAGACAGACGCAGTAGTGTAGTCCTGGGTATATGGAGGTACATGGATGATACCAACTCCTTTTCACAGACGTACAGTACACACATATTTGTGGACACAATACCATCTGAATAAATAAAACCTTACATAACATTAATAAATCAACGGTTGGAGTATAGAGAATTCTCCAGTTACCACAGCACCAGGAGAGACCAGCAAATCTCTCCTTTGCTTTTGTCATTAGTAGCCTACAATTGGAAATTGAGAGATTTCAATTTATCGGGAACTCATTGCAAGAGACTGAGAAGCATGATTTGGAAAGGAATTAACAAAATACTTTGTGCTCCTCAGGAAACCGACGTCTGTGAGTGAAAAGACCAACCCGTCGAAGCGCCACCGGGACCGCCTGAATGCCGAGCTGGACCGCCTGGCCAGCCTGCTGCCCTTCTCCCCAGACATCATCTCCAAGCTGGACAAGCTCTCCGTGCTGCGCCTCAGTGTCTCCTACCTGCGGGTCAAGAGCTTCTTCCAAGGTAGGAACACCCCCCTCTCTCTTTGTGTGTGTGTTCGAGAGAGTGTCTCCGCAGAACAATTCTCGTGTCGTGATGTGTGTGTGACTGTGATAGTGTACTGATGCTGTAGAAGGGGTGTGTTATCTGGAGGACTTTAGAGCAGCCTTAAGGTTTCTGTGTGTGTGTCATTTACAACTCACAACACAGGGACAGACAACGATCCACAAACACGCCCTGAGGCTCAAGTGCGTGTCACAACAACAACAACTACCACAACAGCAATATTAGACTTCCTGTCAGACATCCTGTCTGACCATGGAGCCGTGGACTTTTCTGAGTTGAAAGGAAAATGCTGCAGATGTTACAATGAATCCGTCAGTTATGGAAATCTGTTTTTAGTGCCTCGTAGTTTAATGGCTATTTTAACATTCTGGAGATCTGAAGAGACTCGTAACTTTCTCAGAAGTCGTCATGAATATGCAGCCCAGCTGAGTCCGAGTCCTGGGATAACCCTAGCAGACGAGGCTGGAGCTACAAGACAGTTTGACGATTTACTGTCATCTTACCTTGTCAACAACGGATTACATATGATTCCTCTTCCACCCCTATCTTTATCTTATCTTGTCTCCCTCTCTTTCACCCCAGTTTATGCCTTTGTATCTTTCTCTGTCTTTCTCTTTCTCACTCTCTCTCTATATCAGTCTCTTTACCTGGCTTGTCTCCCTTTAGCTTTATGCTCTGGATTTTGCAGTTACGTGAGTTGAATGATGTAATGGCACTAGAAGCTCGCGAAGGGTCTAAGACACTCAGGAAGAAGATGGTTGTGATCTTACAGTCCTAGGCTGGGTTCCTTGGTGCAGCCCAGACTGACCCAAGAGGGAGGAATCGGCACAATGCACAGCAAAAACAGATCAGGCCTGGGCTCAGAATGTCTGGCTTCTCTTTCTCTGGCTATCCTCTTGCTCTCTCTCCCTCTCTCTTTCTCTCTGTCTCTCTCTCTCTCTCTAATCCCCTCGCTGTTCCCTCCAACCACGTTGCAGTCAAATATTTATGGGGCACTTCAGAAAACATTTTGCAGTGCTCAGCCTCCATGGCACATGTGTCAAAACAGAGTTGTCAGGAGCAGCTGGATGAGAGGGAATCTGGAGGTGAGCTGGCTCTGCTACCCTCCCCCCTCCCTCCGTCCCTCTATCCCTGCATAGGCTCTACTAAAGGCTGAAAGTCTAAATTCTGAGGGGCACTATGGGGCAAAGTAGAACATGTCGTACACATTACAGAACTGACTAAGGAGTGTTCCTTTGTTTTGAGAACGAGCAGCACAAAGATCACTTCTCCCAACCTGGGCTTGACTGGTCATCCTCGCATTCTGACACACACATAAACACACACACACACACACACACACTCGTAGACAGACACACACATAGACAAACACAGCAAAACAGTGTGAATACATTACTTTAACCTCGTGGGAGAGAACCATCTTATCCATCACAGGTAATCGTGAGGCAGGTTAAATATGTCTCTCATAGAGGCTGGAGAAACTTGATCGAGGAATGAGGGAAGAAGGGATGAGAGAAGAGGAGACGAGCAATGGGGAAAAGGCATAGTAACAGGAATGAGAGGAAAGAATGAGAGATGAGAAAGTCCAGTAAATAAAAGATGTATAGTGTTCAGAAGAGAAGGGAGCAGAGTGGAAGTCGTCAGCAGTGGTCTGCTAATCTGAAAGTGATGACCAGATTAAATCATTAACGCATGTCTAAAAAGATCAATTACGCACGTTACATGAAGGATCTGCATGAAGGATCTGACCATAATGTCTGAATAATCCTTCTGAGTCTAGTCTGGTCATAGTTTTATTAGTTAAAGGTTCTCTCTCTTTCAATGCAGATTTATTGCAGCTCCTATTACAGTGTTACCGTTTTTTTGCTCTCCACCAGAGGTGAAGTTTGACTTTCTACCACTAGAGGGAGAAAAAGAGAGAGAGTATGTGTATGAGAGAGAGAATGCAAGACAGAGAGAGATCCAGGATGTTTTATGATATGTGGAGGCTTGCGTGAGAGCCCCAGGGTGGAGCACGGGGAACTATGTGTACAACATAGTATGGAAATATAGCCAGAGGCAGTGTGTGTGACACAGAAAGAAGCTGAAACACAGAGAGAGAAATAGGGACCAAGCCAAGGCAAATACAGGGACACGCAGAGTCAGAAGATAAGGCAGAGGGTGAGGCAGAGGCAGACAGAAAGGTAGAACCAACTGAAGTGAATGAACATGGGGAATTAGTTATTGATGTGATGATGATTATAAAGACAGTCAAATGAACTGTCTAGTCTCCAGACAGTATTCTGAAAGCGTAGATGCCTGCTATTTGAACTTGAGAAATGTTTTGCTTCATCCATCCATCATGTTCAGCACTGAGTCCACAACCCATCCTCCAGTCTCTAAAGCAGCTGCTCATCTATGGACTATAAACCATGTTAAGTCAGGATTGTATAAAATATGGATTGTCTGAACTGGCATCCAATACAGAGTACAGTTGTAGATCCAGATTGTACATTACCCTGAGTGAAGGAAGTTGATCATCGTCCAAGTGTATCCTCCTTTGAGCCTTCGTACTGGTCAGTGACGGTGGGGATTTACAGAGGATGTAAAAGTTTTAAACCGAAGACAGACCACAATCTCAGCCGACTTTCAGCAGACCTGGAAACAATCAAACATGTTCAGGGTTCTCTACACTGTTCCTGGAAACAGACCTAGTGTACTTTGCAGTAATGTGGACATGCTGTATGTGTAGGTGTGTGTACTCTACAGTATGTGTGTATACTGTGTGTGTGTTGTACAGTAGGTGTGTGTGTACTGTAGGTACATATCTGTGCTGGTCTTCTTGCCAGGCAGTGTTATCCTCTCCTGTTTAGTGTAAGGTCACTGTCATGGCGTTAATTAGGGTCCTGGTTAAATATTTACAGGCTGGATTAGGTAGCTGCCTTCCTTTGTCTTTCTGGCCCACTTCCTTTGATGCTCCAGCTCCACTCCCCACTGTCTCCTCAGCACCGCAAACACACACACACACCCACACACACACATACACGCACACACACACACACACACACACACACACACACACACACACACACACACACACACACACACACACACACACACACACACACACACACACACACACACACACCACACACACTGCATGGTTCCATCACTCAACTTGAAGCTGATTACAGTGATAGTTTAGCAAGGATC
The DNA here is from genome assembly GCF_021917145.1 of Hypomesus transpacificus. Lineage (NCBI taxonomy): Eukaryota > Metazoa > Chordata > Actinopteri > Osmeriformes > Osmeridae > Hypomesus > Hypomesus transpacificus. The sequence goes on from NC_061067.1 coordinate 4,350,332, forward strand.
AGCTCTTTGGAGACAAAACCTCAGCTAAAGACAATCAGAGCAGAAGTTAAGAACATAAATGGCTTGGTTAAAGACCACATGGGGTCCGGAGCTGGGGACCTGAGGGTGTCCACAGTGTCTGAGATGTTTACTTCCAGGAATTAGTCTGGCTAGAACCATCTAGGGTATCTGTGAACCCACTTAAATCCTTAACATGTTGTATCTATGTATAGTCTCTCTGTTTCTCTTTCTTTCTGTCTCTGTCTCTGTCTCTGTCTCTGTCTCTGTCTCTGTCTCTGTCTCTGTCTCTGTCTCTGTCTCTGTCTCTGTCTCTGTCTCTCTCTCTCTCTCTCTCTTTCTCTCTCTCTTTCTCTCTCTCTCTCTCTCTCTCTCTCTCTCTCTCTCTCTCTCTCTCTCTCTCTCTCTCTCTCTCTCTCTCTCTCTCTCTCTCTCTCTCTCTCTCTCTCTCTCTCTCTCTCTCTCTCTCTCTCGGAGGGAGAAGGAAAGAGTGTGGAAGGAGGGAAGGAGGGAGTATGGAAGTCAACAGCGCTTGTGATGAGGATCAGATGGGTTTTGAAGCCTGGCCTGGCTGGCTAACACAACACAGACCTCCCTATCAGTCCTGGAGATCTGGCCTAATGCTAACAGCTAGCAGCTTCTTGAAATACTGTGTGGGTTGGATTCAACGGAATGCTAGCTTCCCTATAGTGCATCCCCTGGGGAACTGAGACATGATATTGGAATGCTAGCTGAAACCTCAGCTGCTGAAGAGTTTCAGAGACGGGAAAGGAGGTACAATATGAGTAGGCAAAATGGGAGAAAGAGAGAGAGAAGGAGGTAGAACGAGCGTCAAGGCTGAATAGTGGGGATGGCGTTACAGACTATTTTGCCTGCGTGGTGTGAGGATGTGTAATGGAGGCTCCGTTTTGACAGACGTCCGGTACCGTGTTTGGTCGAGCCATGGTCATTGCTCCGCTAATGTCTGATCTATCATGTTTCTCTCTGCCTATCAACACTCTGGGGCAGAGCTATCTCATCTTCCCCTCTCTCTTTCCATATGTATCCCTCTCTCTCTCAATCTCTTTCTTGATATCTTTCTCTCTCCCTATTTGCTTCTCTCTGTCTCTCTCTGTCTCTCTATGTATCTCTGTCTCTCTGTCTGTCTCTCTGTCTGTCTCTCTCTCTCTCTCTGTCTCTCTATCTGTCTCTCTCCCCCTCTCTCCCCCTCTCACAGTCTCTCTCGGTCTCTCTCCCTCTTTCCCCTGATCTGCTGACACTGCAGTGCAAGGAGCTGACAGTCAGAGTCACTTTCCAATACTTCTCTCCAACAGAGGATGACGTACATTTCGGGGGGGTCATTTCTATTTGAGAGTCTAATCTCTTAATCCAATCTCAGAGGGTGAACACCCCATACACCCCATACAGTCTGGACTGGATATCCATGTTCCAACTTCAGTCTGACTGGACCCATTCAGAATCTGATCAGACAGATTATAAAAGCCTGTCTTGTTGAATGTGTGAGTGTGTGTGTGTATATATGTGTGTGTGTTTGTGTGTGTTTGTTGTGAGGTGACATGGCGTGCAAACTCACTTCCCTCCTGTAATGACATTGTAATCTGATTCTCTGCTGTGGTCATGAGGTTTATTCAGTTAGAAAGCAGGAAGACATGAGAGATGATACATATGACTGAGGTAGGAAAGGAGGGAGGGAGTATGCATATTATAGTACACCCCCCCCCCCCCCCCATGGCTCTCCATCATCATGGGTGCTGATATGAGGCAATGAGAGATGAAGGCAGTGCATGCAAAACTGCCAAGATCACTAACCTAGCCTCACAACAGCTCTGGGTACAGGGGGTAGTGTGTGTGTTATTTGCAGTTCAATAAAATCTTCAGCAAATAGAAGCTGTTTATTTGAACTAGTTTCCAAGCTTGACTGGAGACTATACTGCAGACTACTTACACAGGAACAAGGAAGAAGATGGAACAAGAGGAGGAAGAGGAGGAAGAGGAGGGGGCCCTCTCCAGGAAGGAACCTTCTCCTCACACTAGATCCTACGTCAGTGTTACGTCTAAAGCCAGACAGAACAGAGTGTTGTAACTTCCTTCACACACGCCATGCTATATTAGCTGCCCATACACGGCAAGGACTGGGTTCAATTCCCTTTCCATTCAAACCACATTCAGGAAGGGAATTTTAAAGTGGAAAACCAAAATTCCTTTATCTAGGAATACCAAACACACGGTTGTGAGGGACATGAATTTGCAGAACATCAACATAAATAAGTGGACATGATTTTGACAAATGGACCTTTTATCAGAAGTACTGGACCTGTTTGGAGGTGATTCTGACCCACTGAGACACAATGACGCCTTAGTGAGGCTGTGAGCAAGCTGTGATCTTGTGTCCAGTGAACTGTGTGTGACCATGAGCAGGCCAGTGTGTGAACCCTGTCCCCTCTGTCTAGACAGAAGTGGCCTAACTCTATAAGAGGGAGCAACGCATCAACACACTTCCTGTATGGATGCATCAGGAATAAATTAAATGTAAACACCTCACGCATTGTAAAAAAGAAACAGAGAGAGATCTTCAACCAAGTTAACAAAGATTATGCTAACGTACAGAACTGACATATTTACTTTACTTTGCAAATTGTTCTACAACTAACTGTAGCATGCTTGTGTGTGAGTGTGTGTTGGTGTAAAACCCAGCTCTTGTGATGAGCTAAACCTTCTATTACAATGGGCTAAATGCAATGCATCTTGTATGCCGGGCATTAGGGTCCTTATGTGCTAATAGTTGTTTGGGCTGGTGAGTGAGGCAGTGGATGGAAGCACTAGATTATAATGTGTTGTAGCAGCAGAGAAGGAGATGGGTAAGGGGACGTTGCCCTGTAGGTACAGCTGTCACAGTGATTCTCTGTGAAATGGTCAACTACTCTGAAGGCAACAGACAAACCCGATGAAGGCTAAACCAATTGACCTTTCCTTTGTTGCTCGCTGCCTGTTTAACATCCAATCACAGAGGCATGCAACCGGAAACCAACCAATGGGATCACTGTTTGGTAACATGTCCCAGTTGATCACTATCACATTACATATAAATGAGGTAAAGCCACTATAGTAAATCCTACACTCTTGGAACAAACAGGATTTTCTCCCACTGAGACGAAAACATACTTGCATAATTTATCATACAGTACCTTTCCTAAATGTAATTCAGTGTTTCTAGAACTGTCCAGTATAGACACAAACTCACACTCACGTGCACGTAACCTCAAATGCACACACACATAGACACACACACATAGACACACACACATGTACAGTCGTGGCACATGACACTTTGTTCCCAAGGGAGGCTTCAGCGCACACACAGTTGAATGTCAAATGTCACAACAGAACAGGCCTGTCAGACCTTCCACTATGGGATGTCAAGGGTTGCCTCTGGTTACACGCCCCGCTCCAACTCTCGTCACGTCGGATTTTCTGAACGCTTTCATCAGAGAGGTCACTCTGGGAAATAACACCATTCCATTTCGGCATGAAATGTGTACTTATTACAAACAACAACTTATGACAAAATGTGTTATTTTGATGTACAGTAATGTCTAATGTTTAAGCATAGACTGGAGTGTTCCCTGGGCCAGCTTTGTATGATATTGTTTATCTAATACCCAACCATTGCTATAAGGAAGTACTGACAAAAGCTGTATTGTAATGTAGCAGTGGTATAATACACTGTATTGTCTCTGCACAGGTAGAAAGAGAGAGAGAGCAATCATGGGAGACAATTCAGAAAGTAACGGATGAGTGCGTCCGTGTATAAGTGTGAATGTGCGTGTGTGTGCATACAGGGCCCTAACAGCTCTCTCATTTGAGTTGTGTCAAAGCTGTGATGCTCCCTTTGTCTTCCACGACCCTTTATGCCACGGACAGAGCGCTCGCTCCACTGAGCATGCTCAAGGAGGGGCGATGGGGCCCCAAAGGGCCAGAAGTTAGAGTGGAGCCTCACTGAGGCGCCTCTGTCCCAACAGCAGATGCCTGACTCTAACAGTTGATGATGGGGGAAGCTGAGAGCCCGACATGGGGAGGTGTGTGTGTGTGTGGAGGGAGGGAGGGAGCGGGGGGACAGACGTCTTTGTTGGACCAACACTATTGTTGGAGACTGTCATCTATGATCAGGGTCTCTACAGCCCTCGACTCTCTCTTCCTCCCTCTCGAGGGGAAAGTAGAGAAAAGGAGGGATGGCAGATGGGAGAGGAGCGGAGGAAGGGAGAGGAGAGGAAAGGAGAGGGCAGGAAAGGAAAGGAGAGAAGAGCAGAGCAGAGGAGAAGAGGATAGTAGAGCAAGGTTTTAATGAATGCTCCAGTTCTTCTGTGTAAGGCTGGTTGCGTGACTAGGTCTTGGCTGGGCCCTCCTGCCCCCCAGGCACTGTTAGTTATCCACCAGAGGAAGGTATGTCTAAAGTATTCAACGGTAAACATTGGTGCTCTGCTCTGCATGGAGACAAATACAAACACACACACACACACACTCACACAAACATACTGTACATGTACCATATACATACATAAACACACACACACACACAAACATACAAGGTGTACACACACATAAACACAGATTCTTACACACACAAACACACATATATACAGGGTCAGTGGTGGGGAAGGGATTTCCAGCCCCCAAACACACACACACCCCATTGGGCTTTCTGATGACATCATGTCCCCAGGACCACCAGGGAGAAACGATTTTGGGGTGGGGGTTGGGGGGAATCTTTTTGCCTCCAAATGGTTGACACCAGCATGGGGGGCTGCAGAACAGAGATATGCACAGCTACATTGTTGAAAACACACACACAAGCACACACACTCTGTCACACACACACACACATACCATACGGTTAATTTGAGGCCACGGCTCCCTCTGTGGAGTCCATGCCTGTGACTCACTCACAGTCAGAGATAGACACAGAGCGAGGGGGATGTCTATAATAGCTTCAATTGACTGTTCCAGTTGTGTTTGAAGTCTTATTAGCTGCTACAGTAAATACAGCCTGTCTGCTTTGGCTGTACTCCACAATCAAAGAACACATTCATACTCAGACACACACACACACACTGCAATTAGATCTACTGGAGAGCTGGTTATTCGCACGCAAGCTTGTGTAAATACTGGGAAAATTAGTTAGAGTATGTCATTAATGGGTTAAGCTTGGAGATGTATGTCCAGTCACGTGGTGCTGGCATGATGCTGACACACATGCAGACTCGCACGCACACATGCACACCCATGCAAGTTCACACAGACACACATGCACACCCATGCAAGTTCACACAGACACACATGCGCACATCCACACACACATCATCCACACAACCAAACGTGATGGCATGGGGAAGTCAACACTCTTATGATGTTCCTGAACCTGGGCCTAGACATGTACCTGGGCCTGGGCCTGGGCCTGGGCCTGGAAGCGACATGGGCAGACCAGAATCACCATGGTTTTTCCATGTTACGCTCCCACTGATAATAAGATGTGACAGCAGCCAGGGAGCTTGTGTGCGAAGCTGCCATTAAATTAGAGTGTTTCAGAGAGCCCACAAATGAGCCGCCCTCTAAGAGTGAGGACACAGACACAGAGACACACAGACACAGAGACACACAGACACACAGATTCATATTGAATTGCAGCCAAATCTCGAATTGGCCGCATGTGACAGACGTTTACCTCAGATGCAGGCCTTCGTTTCTCTCCTTGTAGAACCTCTCATTGTAGAACCTCTCATTGTAGAACCTCTCATTCTAGAGCCATTATTTGTCTCTCTCTCTCTTTCTCTCTCTCTTCCTCTCTCTCTCTCTCTCTCTCTCTCTCTCTCTCTCTCTCTCTCTCTCTCTTTCTCTCTTTCTCTTTCTCTATCTCTATCTTTCAAATTCTTTCTCTCTATCCCTTTTTCATTTCCCCTCTCTTTCTTAGTTATTTGTGCCCATTTTTGGAAGGGCATGGACGGACAGGATCTTTTGTGTGTGTATACAGTAGTGTGGACAATGGTGGCCTTTGTCTTATTGGCGCAGCCAGAATTGTAGCAGCCCAGACAGTCATTACCATGTCATGCCCTGTCTGACCATCACACGAGAACACACACACGGCCCTGTGGTCACATGGAACCCGTGGAAATCCTGGAGGAGAACAGAGTGTAAACAGCTCTCTCACTGAAGCTTCAACACAGTCATTTAGCCATCTCTCTCTCCCCGGGATTGGCCTATCTCTCTCTCTCTCTCTCTCTCTCTCTCTCTCTCTCTCTCTCTCTCTCTCTCTCTCTCTCTCTCTCTCTCTCTGTCTCTCTCTCTCTCTCTGTCTCTCTCTTTCTCTCTGTCTCTCTGTCTCTCTGTCTCTCTCTCTCTCTCTTTCTCTCTCTCTCTCCCCACAAGCTGAAGGGACAGGCTAAGGCCATAGAAGTCTGGTTGAGTGGTAGTATGTGTGTGTGTTACTGTCACACAGAGTAGAAACCAACAACATTCTGAATTCAGAAGTGGTTTCTGAGGTAACAACAGAAGAATGGCCTCCTAAGTATATGCTGACCACACACACCAACTACACACTGTCACAGACACATATCTCTTTTGCATGGCATTGTGCTGATCAGCCTTACCTGGTAGAATCCTATCTCATATATCCTGTATTTGAATTAATTTCACGGAGAGCTGCTTCCCTGAGCTGAAAGTATGTGTGTTGGTGTGTGTGTGTTGGGCTGATCTGATAGTGGCATATAAAATATTCTGACTAGCTGTTGGCTCTTTAAGAAAGTGTGTGTGTGTTAATGTGTGTGTGGCCATGCGTAAGTACATGCATTGCATGAGTGTGTGTGTGTGTGTGTGCCGGAAGATTGCGTGACTGTAGCAGACTAAGGCTCTGACCTCAGTGTAGTGGTTATGAAAACGATGTGTGGAGCAAAGCAGAGCCGCGCAGAGCAGAGCCGCGCAGAACAGCACAGAGCCGCGCAGAACAGAGCAGAGCAAGGGATAGGAGAAGAGAGAGCGGAAGATAAGAAGAGAGGGAGACCCACTACTGCAGAAATGAGAGGAGTGCTTTCCTCTAAACACACACAGGAACATAGTAGCACACACACAACATATTCCCACAAAAAAAACTATTAGCTGTACAGTAGAGAGAACGTCCACCACACACACACCATCAATGGCAGCCCAGGGGCCTCCAGAGGGAGGGTGAGGTGTTACTGAGCAGAGCTGATGTGTATCTCAGGGTGTAATGGACTGGGACAGGAGGAAGACCCAAAGTGATATCCACACAGACACGGGGGGGCAATACGAGAGAGATAACGTGCTTGGACGGAGGAGGATGTAACAGCAAGTGAGCATAGGATTATTATAGAGAGAGGGAGTGGATTCCGTTTCAGGGAATCACAAAACTCTGAATATCACAAAGAGATTTCACAGCATCTGTTTTGATGGCAAAAATTAAGGAATGGTTGAATGAACAGATGCCACACATAGCCTAATGACAAATTTAAATTGCGCATTTTCTGAATTAATAAAATCTAATGCTGTGTTTATGTGCATGTCATATCAGTGAATACAAAATATTGCATGTCAACAGTGACGATCAACTCTAAACAGTGGCATGCTCAGTACCTTGAGGGAGGAAGAGGGGTGGGGGGATTGAATGTAAATATTGACAGTGACATAAAGGCCAAAGGAGAAGTCCCCAAACAACCTTCATCTCTCTCTCTCTCTCTCTCTCTCTCTCTCTCTCTCTCTCTCTCTCTCTCTCTCTCTCTCTCTCTCTCTCTCTCCCTCCCTCCCTCCCCTCTCTCCCTCCCTCCCTCCCTCCCTCCCTCCCTCCCTCCCTCCCCTCCCTCCCTCTCTCTCTTTCTCTCTCTCTCTCTCTCTCTCTCTCTCCTCTCTCTCTCTCTCTCTCTCTCTCTCATCTCTCCCGCTCTCTCTCTCTCTCTCTCCCACTCTCTCTTTTGCTCTGACCCTGACCCGCAGAGGGATGAGCATGCTTCCAGCCAATTAAAGCTACAGTCTGCGAGAGCGCTGTGTTTGCGTGTGTCTGTGTGTGTGTATGTGTGTATGTGTGTGTGTATGTGTTTGTATGCATGCGTCTGAAGTACCCAGTGGAAGCAACACATTAGAAAGTGAGGCTGTGCCAAAGCGTGCTGTGGAACCTTCTGTGCCCGGGCCTCTGTGCCTCCCGTCAGTCTGAAAGCCGCTCTGTAGGGTTGGCTGCTTCGCTGGCTGTGACACCAAATGGGCCTCTACAGCTGGCTCCTTCTCAATAACTCATGCCACACTTTCTATTTTCCCCAGCCCCAACATGCCCAACTGAGCTTGCTGTGGAGCTGTCGAGTTGGGCAATGGGATGTGCTGGTGCTGGTTTGGAGCAGGGATGTGCACAAGTGAGGAGAGACTCACTGGTGTCCATTGGTGATGACATCACTGAGTCATGCATTGTTGTTACAGAACTCAAGTCCATTCTGGGTCATGGGCTACGCTTGAAAGGGTGTGCGTATGTATGTGTGGTTGTGGTTGTAAACACAAAACAATAGGATTCTCTCCCTTTGGTCTTACACAGGAAGTGAACGTCGCCAACTTCCTATCCCCAGAATGGTTCCGTTGTGTCTATCTGAACAGAGAACAATGAGACCGACACACATGCTTCTCCCATTGGCTCTCAGACAGGAAACTGCACCAATATTATTTTGGAGGTGATAGCCTACTAAAGCCCAGCTGTCTGCATCCTCAAGTTTCATTTCAGATCAGGGCTCTGAAAGTAACAAGCTGAGAGAGCTGATAAAACGCACCGAGGGGAAAGTCATTTTACATTATCTTTGATTGAATTTATTGTTCCTTTATTAGCCAAATCTCTCTTATTCTGGGAATATTCTGTGCAAACAACATAAAGAACCAAATCCCCGATCAATATGGACTAAACTACGTTTATACCTTCTGTAGAATTTTGGAGGGGTGAAACGCATTTTTCTTCAAACACAAAGATTACAAATTAACTATATCATAAATGTAAGAAGCCAGGATTGTAATAATAAAATTGGAGTTAGAAGAATCAGCTCTCTAAGCCAGCCTGATTTTTTATCCAATGGCTCACCACAGAATGCTCACTCCAGTGGAACTTGGGCTGTGATTGGTTGGTGGTCGAATTAATATATTTTTGGACAGTGTATGACTGTTTGTCATGATTTTTAATAAAAGACATGACAGGAGAAGGGAGGAGAAGAGAGAAGAGGATGAGAGAAAGTCGGAAGGGAGCGGAGAGAGCAGTAGAGGGGTAGTGACCTTGCTTGCGTGCCTGGCCTTGTTTTCGATAGAGACCACATGTTTGGACACTGTACAACACCCTCTGCATAGCGGTTTGTAAATCATGATGTATCATGTATTTTATATATTTTTGGAGGTGTGGTGAGTTAAGTTAAGATGCATGTGGATGTGTGTGTGTGAATGTGTGTTTATCGTCTAGTATAAACACCACTGCCTTCACTGGACATCCGGGTAGATTTGGACAGAAGCTGTACTTCTTAGAGAGTGTTAGAGAGTGTTTATTAGAAAACAAACTGGTAATGCTGATTCACAAGTGAATATAGGAAAGGACGAGAAGGGAGGGGAAGGGGGTTAGGGGCAACAATTAATGCCCATTCATAAAACTCTCCAGTATTTCCAGGCCTGTTCTGCCTGGGTGGATCTCCATGGCAGCTGTCTGCCTTCAGACTCAATTAAAAGCCAATTAAAGGGGCATTCCGCATGGAAACAGGGATGTCTTTGTAGTGATGTTTGTACAGGTGCTGCACATCACATGCTGTAATGGTATTAGATTTACACCCAAGGACTGGCGTAGCCCACGCCAGTTTCTATACCCTCCACACACACACACACACGGACACACAAACAAAACACCCGCGCACGCACACCAGAAGCAGCCTGACGGACTGGTTCTGTGGGTATGGATGCTGAGATCAGCCTGTCCTCACCTCTTCCTTCAAACCATCTAGCTGCTTCCTCAGACCTCGAGAAGAGCTGGCTTCATTCAGATGTTTGCTTTGACTTGTTCTGACAGACAGAGAGATATCCTTCAGGATCAATAAAGTGAGTGAATTAAAGTGAGTGGAGACAGAGGGGAATGGAGAGAGAGAGAGAGAGAGAGAGAGAGAGAGAGAGAGAGAGAGAGAGAGAGAGAGAGAGGGGGAGGAATAAAACATGGACATGAGTAGCAATGCAGGTAATGTGTGTCTCAGAGGACAGCGGGGAGTTAACAGAAATGACAGGTGAATAAATGGTTAATCTCCATTAACGCTGTCACGCCATGACATTGAACATTCTCCAACCCAGCCTCAGGCTTTGGAAGTGAGGCTCTCCAGGGAGCTGGGGCTGGGATGTGTGTGTGTGTGTGTGTGTGTGTGCATTTGTGTTTATGGTTGAGGCACTACTATTGGATACTGTGTATGGCTGTGGTGTTTATACAGAGTGGGCGGGGCTGGGAGTATATAGCCACGCCCCCTTGCACGCGATCCGTGCAGGTGGGGGATTTACTCAGCACGCCACACACACACACACACACTTGATATAGAGCTGTCACAGATAACACAGATCAGCTGACATCACAATGAGACACAGCACACACACAAACACAAACTCATTCACGCTCACACAAGCGCATTCATGCTCACACAAGCATACATGCACTCATACAATACACATTCCCATGTACTCATACCAACACACACACACACATACAAACACACACGCACATCATCTGCACCAGAGGGAATTGACCGGCAAGCAAGTGCATGCTTCCTCCCTCTCTCCCCCATTCCCCTCCCCTCTCCATCCATCCAGGCTGTCTGACAGGGTATGGCTCCTCCCCTCCTCCCACCTTGTCAGTTAGACCCAGAGAGACAAGATTTGATTTGTGTTTCACCCCTTTGAATTATTGAATCACCCCTGGGTCACGATTATGCCTCCAAGAGTGAGACTGTACTGACTTTAAAAAATAAAGCCGAATGATGAGAGCACTTAAATGACAGTGATATGGTCATGGTGCACTTTAAAACCGATCAACGGTGAATCTAAGATCCCTATCAGCAGATGTGAATGGTACTCTAGTTGTCATACATTATGAAAGAAAAAGACCCGCCCCCTCTCTCTCTCACACACACACACAAACACACACACACACACACAGCAGCACCATGTCTCAGCTTGTTAGCATAATAGGTGGGGACTGTCTAACCACCTATTGTGACAGCCAGAGCTAAATATTAAGACATACAGAAGCTTGGCTGTCTAGGGAGTAGAAGACAGGCAGGGAGAGAAGAGGAGAGGGAAGGAGAAAGGGAAGGGTGAGGATGGGAGAAGGAAGGAGGAGGGAGAGGATGGGAGAGGAGATGGAAGGAGAGGAGAGGAGAAGGAAGAAAGAGCGGAAAATATCTGGATTCTAATGTGTTTTATACTCCTTTCATTTTAAATTCAAACAGGTTGCATTGAGATGTAGCCAGCATACGCTCACCATATGGTTCAGAGTGTTAACTGGACCGGTCCCGCCCTTCCGTGTTTAATAAGAACTGTGGGCCCGCTCCACTAAGACCCACCAAGGGCTCTGTGAAACCTGAGTTCACACCCAAAGGGACCCACATGTGGACACTTCCCATTCAGGTGGAGTCATTCCATGACTGCTTGGGTCTGAAGTCTTTTCTTTTTCTCTCGTAAGCTTTTATTGTCTGAAGTTGGGTATGGAGTCCAACACAGGGTTTATTGGTTGGGGGAAAGAACAGGCCTTTTGTGTCTTCCTCGTGCCTGCCCTGCCCCAGATGTCTGCTGTACGGACAGCAGGATTAAAGTGTTCTGAATAAAGACCAGGCCATGGAGTTTGATGGTAAACTAAGGAAAGGTGGAGGCTTAAACAGACCACACACCAGGACAGCCTGACTAACCGATGTCCATCTAGAGCAAGATAATTGATACAGTCGCTGTGTAAAACAGCATCCTGTTCTCAGATGGTCGGCCTGTTTCTGCTGGTGTAGGTCTACTTCTGCCTGGCTTTCCTGGTCAGGTGTGCAGATGTGTGTGCGTGTGTGTGAGTTGGGGGGGTGGGGGGTGGGGGGGTGCTTCCTCTATGGCTCTGTGGTTCTGTGGTGGTAGATAGACGTCACTGGTGTCACAGGTGAATGACTGTTTCCATGGTGACAGGGCATCACAGGGGATTGTGGGCCTACTGGACTTCCTCTAGTGAAGTATCATAATCAAATACAAAATAACTTCCTGTGATGAGCTATGATGTCATAGGGGAAGTGTGCTGTATGTATGTTTAGTACTTCAGATATAAGAAATCAATTTTTTCAGGATATATTCTACCAATGCTTCTTCTCTTTGTTACTTTACACAACTCTGTTCCACTCGTCTCTGCTACTCTGTTCTACTCTGCTGCAGTGGAAAAGCAGCCTGTGCAATTAATAACTGAAACTCAAGACAGACCACGGCAAAAAGAAACAGGTTTCAGACCTCTCAACATGTAAAGCATGTAAACTTGGCACGGCAGAAAATTGTTGATTGCGGGCTCCTGATGTGACCAGTTTGAGGTTAAAACGTTCCATTAGGTCTTCGCACGCTATCCCTCTTGCCCCTCCCTCTCCTCTCCCTTCTCTCCCTCCCCCTCAATACTCCCCTAGTCACATGAGGAACAGTTGCACCAGTGTTGGGTGAGGATGTGGGTATTTGCAGCATGTGTGTGTGTGTGTGTGTGTGTGTGCGAACCTCTTGCCAGCACAGGTGGTTGAGCACTGCTATGATGTCAGCCAGATCAGTAATGCTATACCATTCCGTTTCTTTTTTTTTTTCCTCCATCTTTCTTTCTCTTCCTCTTTATCAGTCTATCTCTCTCTTTCTCTTGGACTGTTTCTCTCTTTTTTTCTCTGTCTTGATCTCTCTCTTTTTGCTGATCTGGTTCCTGCAGGGTAAGAAAGACAGTAAAGATTATAACACATGTTACATCCCCCCCTCCTCCTCCTCCCTCCTGTTCTTTTTTTCTTTTTTTTCTTTTCATCTCTTCTTCTTTTCCTCCGTTCATGAAGCGTCTCTCAGGCCCAGCCTCCCAGGGATTGCGTGAGTTTTCCGGAGTGACACAAGCTGTATTTTGGAATTGTTCGTACATCTTTGCGAAATCAGCAATGTTCCCTTCTCCTGGAGACACACTGAAGTGATTGGGGAAGAAATTCTTGTGGTCTCGTCGTAAATCAAACTTCCGCATAGAAGCTACTATTGGAGTGACATACTGTGTAGCAACTCACCAGAACAGTAAACACACATTATTGTTCACAAGCTAATTTCTCTCTACACAATTTAAGTAAATATTAGATCTGGACACTCCTGTTTCTAAGTCTTTCAACTTTTATACTTTCCTGAAAACCAAGTAAAGGGTATTCTTTACCATGTTTTATCCTGTCTGTCAAGCTAATTTCTTCAAATGATGCATCACTTTTCAAAATCATTAGGCCTACAGTGCCTAATTCTGTATGTTATTAGTCAACAACATCAAGATCATCAGCTGTAGCTTTTTTAAGCCTAGCTTTCATTTGCCCTAGGTGTGAAAATTCTGTTTTCAAAATAGCTTAGCTTAATTTATTCCTACTTGGTGTGCCAGGTCACACAACCTAGCTGTGTGTAAGCTAAGCACCCAGTTAGCTGAGCCTAACCATAAGTCTACCCTTTTCTAAGCCAACCAACCAGCTAGCATAGCCCAGCCCTGGGCTCATAATGGGCCCAGTTCCAGTTCTTGAAGCCACAAGCCTCTGCTTCCTTTGCCTCCAGATGCCCAACAACACGGCTGTTTATTTGCACAGGAGGTCTGCTGAAATCCATTACCGCGGTAGTGATAATTACCAGTGTTGTCTACGTGACACGTGCCGTGTGGTAAAACCCTAGATAAATGTACCACTTATCCGTTTCCCCTGTTGCCTCTGTCGCAGTGTAATACCAGTGAGGGCCCTCAATCATTCCTGACATAATAACTATAGACGTGTATCTAGAGGGGATCGAACCTGGGTCTCCGGCTTTGATCCACATATTCCTAGTGGCCTGTTGGATATTCTAAAGGCAATAGATAGGTCTAAACGTGTCAAGTATTACCGTATCATCGTGTCATTTTTTTACTTTTCATCAATGGTTACAGAAAAAATACCTGAGACAAGTGGAATAAGAGGTGACTCACACATCCACCGCACTGCATTATCATGTAATGGTTCACCTCCGCTTTCTGCCAAGCCCAGTCAAGGGATATAAATGTCCGAGGGAGGGAAGGGGGGAAAGGCATCCAGCTCTTAGAACTGAGGCGGGCTTTGCCAAAAAAATCTTAATATTAAATTCTCCTGATAATTGCTTCATTCACTGTTTTGAGAGACTGGGGGATGTGAAGCGGAGAGCAGCTGGAGGCTGGGAGGCAGAGCCAGGTTTCCACACGGCTGTGGGGGCCATAGCGTGACATGGGGTGGGTGGAGAGGGCAGAACAGTGGCTGCTCAAGGTTACTCCTACAAATACAACCTTGACACACAGACATGCATACACACACATGCATGTGACCATGAATACACTGTCCAGGATACAGCTGCAGGCTATAACAACTGACAGGCCTTGAAGTGCTTACACACACACACACACACACACAGACTCCAGGCACATGTCCGCCCTATATGCCCAAACCAACTTCTAACTGGTATGTTTTGGCTTGTGAGAGTGTGTGTGAGAGTTTGTTACATGATGGAGGGTGTCAAGTGGGTGAATTATTATGGTTCAGTGCAGAGGGCTCCCCTCTGCAAACTGACAAGCTCACTGTCATAAACCAGGCCAACTCTGTCCATGGCAGGAGACAGGATCAAGCCCACACCATGGCCAAGCACCACACAGCCTGACTCATTAGCCATTCAACCCGGTTTAAATAAACAACCGTAAACAATGAAGGAGAAATAGAGGGAGACAGAGGTGGAATAGAGAGGGGGAGGGGACGAGACTGACACTGAGAAACCAAACGAACAGAGAACTGACACTGAGAAACAGAAAAGGGGGAGAAAGAGAGAAGAAGAGATAAAAAGGAGTTCAGATGTGCGTAGGAGGCTGTCTATTGACCTCTTGGGTAACAAGCCTCCCCAGGCACACACACACACACACAGGCTTCCGTGAGAAGAGGGGATCGTCTTCTTCGAGTGGCCGAGTCAACCATGTGGCAGTGAGATCATCACCAGGCTCAGCCGCCTTGCACCACCAAAACAATACCTAAATCCCCTCGTCCTCCCCCTCTTTCTCCTCGTTCCTCTCCTCTCTTCTCATTTCCTCCTTTCTCTCTCTTCACGTCTCATCTTCCCTTTTTCTCAGCCTCACATCTTTGAAGATTAGGATTGTGTGATTATTTGATGACTTTAAAACTTTAAAAGGCTCTTTTAAACACAGATTTAAGAAAAATAACTCAGAGATAAGACAAAAAATTTAAGACTAGAAAACATGGAAAGAGGTGTTTGTTGTGGAAAATGTTTGGACTGACTTGATCTTTGAGTTCAAGACAAGTGGTTCTGACAAAGCATGAACAAAGCATGTGGCAAATTCCTCCGTTTATTGGCTGGATAATAAATAGGAACACAAACCAAAACAAACAGCTCCTAACACAGTCACACTCTCACATGCTAGCTCCAATTGCCTGGGAAAACATTAGTGTAATTTTGTGTGTGTGTGTGGTGACTGGGGCTTCGTGACTCTCTTGGATTTTCCAATTTTAGCAGGCTTGCGTGACCTGATGGTTGCTCTGTCAAGTGCCCCCTTGCCCCCAACCTCCTGCAGGAACATCACACCAAATGTAGGGGGGGTTACAAATCCCCCCCCCTTCCTCCTTCTGCCTTACATACTTACAAAGTGATCGGCATGAACTGGAAAACTGTGTTTGTATAAATAGGGATGGAAAGCAACATGCAATTAACATGTTTAGATATCTGACACACACACATGGAGCTCTGGAGAACATAGGAACCCTGAGGCTCTGTATTATTTACACTTCCGGGTTCCATCCAGCAGTTGGACTGGAGATCTTCCACGGCGATTTAAGGAGTGTAGGTTCCGACTGTGAGTACGTCTTGGGACATTTTCGGATAGATTCAACGTTTGGCAGACCTGTCAGATCTTTTACATTTGAAGTTGAGTTTCAGTAGAAGCAGCCTACTTCACACACACTCTTACACATACTAACCCCAACCCTGGGAAATGTAATTAAATGGGTGCAAGATGGTTGATACGTGTCCAGAGTTCGAGGATCAAGTGATGGCGATGCTCCGGATCATGTGTTATTCATGTTAATCATTAGTGTCAGTCAGCCTGCTTCATCTTGGGTGTTGTGTGTCGGATGCATTGTCGCCCAGGTCTCCACTGCAGACCTGTGAACCAGGTCATTCATGGCGCTGTAACTCTGCTAGATGCCAGGCCCTGGTGGTATCTGTTTCTTTGTATCTTTATCTTTGCCCTCTCTCTCTTCCTCCCTCTTTCTCTCCATCCTATTTTCTCTCTCCTATATAATTGATCTAGGTCATGTTGCTTACTCATTGGAAACCTGGGTCAAAGACAATTACTTTAGGTAAGCTGGATTTGGACCATAACTAATCACCAGAACTAAAAAAAAGTATTGCAATTGCAAAGTTTTGTAATATCAAAATGTAAGTAGTGTAGTGTAATGTGGTGTCTTAGGATAAACCCCTAACCTTGATCACCTAAGAATAATTCAAGACTGACCCCAAGTTCAGATCAGTAGGTCATAAAGTTGTATTTATCAACTTATTGTATCTCATGGTCTTGCTGGCTGACTGTGGCTGTCATTGAGAATGTCACACAAACAACATGATAGCTGACAGTGCTAATTCATTAAGCTGTGTGCTAACACGCTAACCCTGGAATATCTGATTATCCCTGGCCGGGCTGCCTCTCGCTGCAACCTCAGCCTATTAGCACCCCAGCGGGCTAACGGTTGACACTGATGTAAACATACAATGCCTGTCATGCAACAAGCCTTATCCCTTTTAATGAATGAAACTAAAGGGACAACAGTTCTCTTTTGTTTGTATTTGCTCTGTGATAGTGCTTAAGGAACTGGAGCAGGCTGCATGAAGGCCAATTGACAGAAGTCTATTGAATGCTAATATTATGGTTAGCATTGCGTGTTGAAGCTGCATTAGCACGGGTTCTAAAAAGAGACTCAGTGTTAGCGGTTAGCATTGAACATTGCGTGCTGTGACAGCATTAGCGTAGCTCCCCTCACTCACCCATATGTATTCACCTCAGAAGGACCATCTGTCCTGTATTACTCCCCTCAATGGGCCGAAACGAGACTATAATCTATTTAACTGATTTTCTCTGTTGCTGTGCAGGCTGACTGAAAAATAATATCCAACTATTGCTCCCTGTTGTTGCTGCACCTCCTAGGCTTGCGGCCAAGGTGGGACTCAAACCCAGCATCAAAGACATTAGCTAGCTGGGTAAGCCGAAAGTGCGTAAGCTCAGGGAGTCAGCTAATGTGTTTAGGCCTTAGGCAGAGTTAGTGATCACGCAAGTCTGATGTTGACAAGAATCCTGTTCTGAAGTCATCGCCCATTGATGATATTCACAAACTAAACATAAACATATTATTCTCTTTTCTGTAATTCCCTATGAATCCCCAAATATGTGTCTCTCTCTCTTTTCCCTCTCTCCCTTACTCTCTTCAGAGATCTCTCTCTTTCACTCTCTCCACTCATGCTCTCTCGTGCAGGAATGCGGCTAAGCATTTCTGCAACCAAAATAGAGGGCTTCACAACTAATGATTATTTCCAGAGTTGTTTAACTTGTCTGACGTGTTTCCCGCTCTCCTCTGTGGCCTCTGCAACCCCACAGACCTCCAACACAGAGGAACAACCCAACCTGCAATAGATTTTCTCAGAGAACCACCACCACTGTTGAGAACTAAAAGGGGCTGGGGAGTCTTGGATGCCATGTCAAGCTGTCAAGATCCACAGACCTGTTCATATTGGGAAACCTTAGAAGACCGCTTGCCAGTTCCAACTTAATAGTAACCGTAAATATGGGTGCAGTAGGTCAGATGATGATAGTGCTAAGACTTTGAGACCCTAGCCCCCCCCCCCCCCCCCCCCCCCCCCAGCAAGAACATGTGTAAATAAGTGTTAACGCAGCCCGTTTGGAAAAAAACATCTGTTTCTATCTGAAGAGGGCGGGGGTTTGTTGGTTTTTTAAAGAATCTGTATAAAAATAGTTTTTCATTTCCAAACATAGCTCTAATTAAACTTGAAATCAATTACATTTGGGTTTATAGCTTTACAACCACAGTGTGGCCTGCACATGTGTGAGTACAATGTGCTGTGCTGATATTAAAGACCTTTTATTGGGATTATTTACAGTCTGTTCAATCCCCTTTGAAATGATTAAATAAACTGTGCTTTGTTATGTTAGCACATAAGTAAGTAGAGAGTTACAGCTGTAAATTACTTTATTGTGGCCAGTGGTACAACAATGTTGCAATTTAAAGACCAGTAAGATTTTGGTGAATGCAGCTCCACCACCACTCTGAATCAAGCTTAAAATATCTTCAGTTGGGAATTTAGCCACACACAAATATTGTACACAAACTAGGTTAATGGTAGTTTATGTTTGATGGTAGATGGCTCAGAGACATTACAACGTGTGAGGTCTTAAGCTGGTTTTATACAACTGTAAAACCTAATCTCTCTCTTTTTTCCTCTTTTTCTCTCTTTCTCTCTTTCTCTCTTTCTCTCTCTCTCTCTCTCTCTCTCTCTCTCTCTCTCTCTCTCTCTCTCTCTCTCTCTCTCTCTCTTTCTCTCTCTCTCTCTCTCTCTCTCTCTCTCTCTCTCTCTCTCTCTCTCTCTCTCACAAACACACACACACATATCCTCACACACACTGGACTGGGACCATAATTCCTTGACCCAATGTGACATGCAAATGACCTGGGTTAATTCTTGCCTGTTGATCGGGTCTTTATCTGTGTCCTGCAGTCTTTGAGTCTGGACGCAGTGGAAACCAGAAACAAATGAGTCATGAGAGGATGTTTGAATGAATGTATCAGAGGAAGACTGGCTTTACTATTAGGTTAAACAGTCCCACTATTACAGCCTTTAGCAGCCAGTCAGAGTGGCGTTGTGACAATGGGCTTTCAATTAGGGGAGGCCAATATCAGTGTGTATATGTGTGTGTCTGAGGGTGTGTCACACGCTGGGCTATCCTGATCTGACCTGGGTAGTGAGGAGCAGCCATAATTGATAAAAAAAACAGTTGATCCTTTTACAACATATCGGTACCCATACCAGACCACCACACTATCTATACAAGGCTAGAATATGAAAAAGAACCGTTGACTTAATAAACAAACACAAAATACCGAATATGTGGTTGTCACCCACATATCTTTAACTGTGCCTAAGCTATGCTGTCACTTCTAAAGTTGGTCTTGTTTTTTATTCACCCGGCGCAAGCATTTGTCACATTTAATAAGATATAAGTAAGATGAATTATGAGGCGAGGTCTGTTTGGGGAACAACAGCTGAAAGATGTGGTATAGGCTAATTTGACATTACATGGTATTGAGTTCCTTAGATGCTCCTGTTATCCAGTTGGATCTCATGTCAAACAGTAGTTTCAGTAACAGAAGTGATGTAGCATCAACAAGCTGTTAACCAGCAGTGCCTGAGGGGATGACCTGACAACTCTGTCAGGTACCTCTGCCAGTCTGTGCCAAGTGAAACAGAGCAAAGGAAACAATCGAGGTTGTAGCCCAATTCAAATGTTTATACAGTGATATTTTCCATGCCAGGATCCCTTCCCTGTGCTGCATGATCTCTAGTTACAAATTGTGCTCTCGTTTCATTCTTTTTTAAGAAAGAGAGAGTGAGAGAGAGACATTTGGAGCTGGAGCTGTGCTCTCCATGTAATCACTATTGATGATCATCTGTAGTGACAGATGAAAAGTGGAATTTCCTTTCAACACAACTCCGTTTCTCAGACATCCGTTTAGTGAGCAAGATGTGGGACTCTACTTTTGTTTGACTTTTTATCTGGTCAAAGAGTATGATCGATCTCCAATTTTGTGAAAACAGACCATTTAGTTAAATGTATTTGATATTGTCATACTAAGTATGGATAAATCGCACATAAAAAAAAAAAATATGTGCATCCTTTTCCCCCAGAAATGTAGTCAGATATGGGGATTATGGTTTTATCTTTCCAACCCCAACCCTTGGCCTCAGGATGATGACAGAGTTACAGAAAATATTACATTGTTGTGTCATTAAGATGCAATGCAGACTACAGCTTCCAGGCATAAAAAATATACAGAGAAGTTGAACACAAACTGAATTAGCTGCTTCTCTCTCTCCCACTCTCTCTCTCCCTTTACAGTAAACCCAGACTTGATGTCACCCCCCACCCTCCACCAAAAAGTCGGAGAAGAGTTTTGGATATTTGATACGAGACATAATGAAGAATTAGGTTCCATTACAGACCAGGCTTAACCTTTGCGCAGCACATTGAGCCCATGCCAGCAGTCATCAATATTTAACAGCTGTTGTTATTATGAAATTCTTTATAGACTAATGTGGCTTGCCGGCTTGCACGCAAGGCTTTGGCTGCCTGCCAGTGCACTGTCAGGGGCCGGGCCTGAGATTGACAGACGGTTAGCTCGCGTGACAACCAGGCTTTGGGCAGCCAGCTCCCTACACACTCCATGGCCGGCTGCCATGTTAAGACACACACGTGCGCGCGCACACAGACTCTTTCTCTCTCTTTCTCTTTGGTGTTTTCTCTTTCTCCAGTGGATTTCCTGTACTGGGGGGTGTGGAGGGGTGGAGGGGCGGGTATAGGCAAAGAAGGTGGCTGTCAGCCAATCCAGGCTCTTTCCCTCCCTCCCCCTTACTCCCCTCAGCCCATTGCCTCGAGTAAGGATATGTGTGCTCCCTGTGCTCACGCAAGCCCTGTTAGGCAGCAGAGCTGGGTGATAGAGAGAGAAAGAGATAGAGATATTTATACTTTGAGCACAAATAGTAGTGTGAAGACTTGCACAGGAAAATAGCTCTACATTCCCGTCCTGTCTGAGTAAATCTACAGCATGTATCACCAACTGTGAACCAGAGTCTCAGCATTGTATTATTAGTTTCAGGAAATCTATGCGTGATCCACACAGATGGAAGCAGATTGTTGCAGACAACAGCCTAGCTCGCGGCACCATCTAAAAAGGATTCCCTTCTTTGCCCAACCTTCCAAACCTATCATTCTCACCCTAATGTCACAGTATTGTATTGGAGTCTGGCCTGCAACACCTTACATTAAAGTGGTGTTCAACCCTATCCCCTCGCTCCACCCATCCTGTTCTCTCTCCACACACCCATCCCTCCACCCCTCTCGCTCCACACCTTTCCTTACATCATTTTCCCTCCCTCCCTCCACTCTTCCTTTCCTCCCTTTCCATCCTTCCCGCTCCTTCCATCCTTCTCCCTCCATCCCTGTCTCTTCACCCCTTTATATCATCTAGTTATTTGTAGTTTGTGTGTTGTGGAACATTTTTCAGTGCGTGTTAAATTGGCCATTATCTCCAGAAAAAGAACATGCCACCCGGGCGATGCTCGAATTCCCCATGCTGGAATATCATGACATATCACGCAATCTCTCTCTTTCTCTCTCTCTCTTTCTCTCTCTGTCTCTCATCTGCTTCCTGGTTGCTATTGGTTAGGAGAGGAAGTGGGTTAGATAGCAAAGGGTGTGTGACAAAGAGTTCTTCCTACGACATGCTCCGCTCGCTTTGTGGCTCCACACATGACTTGAAGGCAGTTCCATCATCCTCCCCCCCCACTCCCTCGACCCCTCACCTCCTCATCAGTACCACCCCTCTCTCCCTGCTCCGCACTCTGACTCTAATGCACTCAACCAGCACAACCCCACCTCACCGTTCAGTATCCCCATGACACCCCCTTGTCCTTTTCTTCTCTTCATCCCTCCATCCCCTTGTCTATCTCTCCATCCCCTCCTCTGTCACCCCCTCTTTGTTAGGCACGAGCTGAGGAGACCGAAAGGGCTGTCTGAGGTTAACACCCCACTTAGCACAGTCGACTCAACAGATGCCACCCCCAGCACGCACACAGTACACACATACACGGTTCACTGCTCATCATTTGTATTAATTGACAGTCCTACATGGGGACTTCTGTCAGACCTTATATATCTATGAAACATACATGGGCTAGATAGATAGATGGGTAGAAAGACTGACAGACTGACAGACTGACATACTGACAGACTGACAGACTGACAGACTGACATACTGACAGACTGACAGACTGACAGACTGACAGACTGACAGACTGACAGACTGACAGACTGATTTAACTTGATGGTCTGTTCATGGTCTGACTGTAGCTTGTACTGTAACAGAACAGGCACTGACTCCTACAGAACCACACCCACATCTTGCTTTTTGTTGGGAGGTCAGGCTTCTCCTCTGCCTTCTGGCCCTTGTCACCTCACACTAAACACACACAGACACACACATACACACACACACACTTCGCCATTAGCCTCTCTGTTTTCTTATAGAGAGAGTGAATAAGAACAGTGTTGGCTGGATAGGAAGCCCCGTCTCCATAATTAATCATCTGTATATTTGTCTTTCCTGAGCCCAAAGTCCTCTCCAAGTCTGTCGTCAGAGCAGTGTGTATGTGTGTGTGTGTGTGTCACTTAGGGAGAAACTTGAATTTCCTCCTGTGGTTTCCTTTAGTCGGAAGAATACAGGTGATTATAAGGAACAACCCTGTCTCCAAGTGCTAGGATATGCTGACATAATACTGTGGTGGTGTGTGCTTTAGTGGGAGAGAGTGAGAGAGTGGGAGGGAGGGAAGAGAGAGAGCGGTTTACAGTGTACTTATCTGGATCAGGTCTTGTCCATGTTATTATGATTGGAGAAAATGACAAAGACCAGGAGTAAGGATGAGATTGCGTGCATCAGCAGGAATTAAGCTGAGAGTGAACAGTGCGGAGTCACGGAAGCTTCTGCCACTGTTCAGCAGAGAGGAACGAGAGAGCGGGAAAGGTGTGAGGGGGAAGAGATAGGTAGAGGAAGGTAGGGGGAAAGGGGGAGGAAGAGGGCCTTCTAACACTCTTCACTCTCTTTCTCTTTTCACTCTCTTTCTCTTTTTCCACCGCTCACCTTTTGGGACAATTCATTGATGTGACCATGTCTTCTCTCTCTCTTCTTATTTACAGCTAACCATGAGAAAGTTCCAAGGAAGCACACCGGCGCATCCGCCAACTCTGAGCCCAGGAAAGAGAGCCTTCCCCTGGGTAATAACATCACAGAGAGTGGCCTCGTCCTGGAGGTAGGCATAGCACATGGGTGGAATGGGTGAGGGAGAGTGAGTGAGTGCGAGTGGGGTAGGATTGGGGTGTGGAGTTAAGGCTAGCTCTCAGCTCTCTGCCCTGGGTCTTGTGGCCAGAGAGTTCTGTGAGACTCTGGACTCTCTGTCGGGATGTGTAGCAGAATGGACATTGTGGGCAATGCAGAACCAAGAAGATTCTGTCTCTGTCCAAGAACCACCAGCCATACACTTCTGTGTACCAGACACAGACACACACACACACACACACACACACATACGGTCACACGCAAGCATGCACACACACACACACCGCAGCATCGCCTCTGAAGATAATGAGTCAGTCTGTAAGTGCCCAGTGGCAATAAAGGCACCCGGGTGACCATGGCGACGTGCCGCCTCATTGCGTGACTCGAGAAGCGACCAATGCCAGGGGCGTCTGCTGAGCGTGCAGTGATTACCATGGCGATGAAATCCGCAGGGAGTGGGGGGTTGGGGGGGGGGGGCATCAGGCGTGGAGTGTTTTCCTTCTCATTCTTAGAATGAGGTGCAGATCTGTGTGTGTGTGTGTGTACCAGGAAGGTCTCAATGTTCACTGGGTTGTGACCCTGACACACTGGCTTTGATCTCTCCCTGAGAATGAAACAGGAGAGAGAGGACAGGAAAACATGTGATGTTTGGAAAGAAAGATGTGTTTACGGTCTCTCTCTTTACTTTTTCTCTCTCTCTGTCTCTCTCAGTCTCTCTGTCTTTCTTTTGTTTTCTTTTTTTCTGACCCCCCCCCCCCCCCCCCCCCCCCCCCCCAATTCTCCTGGTTCTGTGAGTGTATTTGGGGTGATGCGTGCAAGCTGCCTCTTAAGGGCTGTAAGTCAAAGCTTTTACCCCCCACCTCCACACCCCCAGCCTCAAGCAGACGATTAGGGGACACAGGGAGGGGTTGGGTGTTTGAAAGCAGTCGGAGCTGTGCTGGGCTCCAGACCTGTCCAGCAGCCGCTGTTACACTTTCCATGACCTCACCCTCACACACTGAGGGGCAGACAGGCAGGCTGGGGGGCAGACAGGCAGGCTGGGGGGCAGACAGGCTGAGGGGCAGACAGGCAGGCTGGAGGTCAGACAGGCAGAGGGGCAGACAGGCAGGCTGGAGGGCAGACAGGCTGAGGGGTAGACAGGCAGGCTGGAGGGCAGACAGGCAGAGGGGCAGACAGGCAGGCTGGAGGGCAGACAGGCAGAGGGGCAGACAGGCAGGCTGGAGGGCAGACAGGCAGAGGGGCAGACAGGCAGGCTGGAGGGCAGGCAGGCAGAGGGGCAGACAGGCAGGCTGGAGGTCAGACAGGCTGAGGGGCAGACAGGCAGGCTGGAGGGCAGGGAGGCAGAGGTGCAGACAGGCAGGCTGGAGGTCAGACAGGCAGAGGGGCAGACAGGCTGAGGGGCAGACAGGCA
This sequence comes from Hypomesus transpacificus, assembly GCF_021917145.1. Lineage (NCBI taxonomy): Eukaryota > Metazoa > Chordata > Actinopteri > Osmeriformes > Osmeridae > Hypomesus > Hypomesus transpacificus. The sequence goes on from NC_061067.1 coordinate 4,375,181, forward strand.
GGCTGGAGGGCAGACAGGCTGAGGGGCAGACAGGCAGGCTGGAGGTCAGACAGGCTGAGGGGCAGACAGGCAGGCTGGAGGGCAGGGAGGCAGAGGGGCAGACAGGCAGGCTGGAGGGCAGACAGGCAGAGGGGCAGTCAGGCTGAGGGGCAGGCAGGCAGCCTGGAGGGCAAGCAGGCAGAGGGGCAGACAGACGTTCGTGCAGACACCACAGAGACTTGTCACGCACAGGCAGCAGTATTTCTGCTGAGCAGTACTGGGTTACTACATCGCTGGGGGAGAGGAGGGCAAGGGGGAAGGGGGAGACCAGGGAGGGGGAAGAGACGGGAGGGGGGGTTGAGGCTAAAAGGGGGGGGCGGTGAGAGTTCCAGAGACAGGGGTGTATGGGATGCGGACAGGGAGAGAGAAGGCAGAGAAGAACATTTGTGGGTGAGACGGAGTTGGCGAGGGGTGGGGAGAGGGGAGAGGGGGTGGACAAGAGGGGCGTGTAATCAGAGAAGAAAGGGGTAGAGGTGGGAGTGGGGATCAGAGAGGAGACTTTGTTTACTGGGTCATGGCCCCTCCAGCCTTCTGAAGGGTGTGCCGTTTTAACCTGTCAAACACTGTCTGTGTCCACACTGCTAGACTGTAGGCAGGAGAACAGACTATTCGTTGCACACACACATACACTCGCCCTTGCAACACACAAACAGGCACACACATGCACATACACACACGCACACACACACACACACACTGACACACACACACTCTTGTCTCAGTAGAGGTGCCTGTGTATTAGTGGTGAGTATGCCTGATTAACCAAGCAGAGAGGGCGAGCTCACTCAGAGCGTGTGTGTGTGTGTGTGTGTGCTGCTGTGTGGTTGGTTGAATGACTGACATGGTTGGAGTGGAGAAGAGGAGTGTGAAAGCAGGCCAAGTTCTAAGCCACAGTCAACTACCACACCACACCATTACACTGCCTATCCATCATATACCATACTACACCCTACACACTCACAAACACTGGCCTCTCTCTCTCTCTCTCTCTCTCTCTCTCTCTCTCTCTCTCTCTCTCTCTCTCTCTCTCTCTCTCTCTCTCTCTCAGACCTGTAGAGTATCAGTGTAAAGTGGAGGTGACAGCTTCTGGCAGCACAGGAGCAGCAGTCACGCGATCGGCAGAGACTTGGAACTAGCTCAGACACAAACACACACACAGACACATGCACACAAACACACACACACACAGCTGGTATATTGATGAGGACGTTAATAGCTGTTTAAGGAGCTAGCTCCTTACTCCTCTCTCTTTCACTCCCTCCCTCTGTTTCACTTTTTCTCCTCCCCCTATCTGCCTCTCCCTCTCCCTCTCCATTCATTTTTCTTCTTTCCTTCTTGCTTTCCCTCTCTCACTTCTCTCCATACTTCTCCTCTCTTCCCCCCCATCTCTTCCCCCTCCCTTTCGTAAAGTTCAGATGATATCAGTGTGTCGTTTGAAGCGTACTTCTTCCTAATCTCAACTGTGTGTGCTGGAATTTTTTATTGGTACACTTTGTAAACCTCTCCATGTGTGTGTGTGTCCTTTGTGGCTCATGAAACCTGACATTGTGGGGAGTTAAAACCATAAGCCAAGCTTCATTAATGAATCTTACCATTGCCTTCATGAATAATAATGTATGCATTTGAAATGATTCTGGTTGTAATAGATTAAATGTAGATTGTAATGTCTTTGTTAAAAGTACTGTTCAGCGGTGTATTACTAACATCTGCACTTCAACTGAATCTGAATCTTGAATAATAATAACTGAAGTGAACTGAATCTTAGTCTGAATCTGGTTTTGATTCCCCCCCTCCAGTCTCTGACAGGCTTTGCCCTGGTGGTGAGCAACGATGGCATGGTCTTCTACGCCTCCTCCACCATTGTAGACTATCTGGGCTTCCATCAGGTAACACTCTTCTCTTTATCATGCATCCATCCGTGTATCCATTTATCCATGCATCCATCCATCCACACATACAAACATGTAATCCCTCCCTCTCTCTCTCTTCCTTTCCCTCTCCATCACTGAGAAAATGCCATGTGGCAGTAACCAAACCGTATATAATGTTTTTTTCCCAAGCCAAAGGCCACAGGGCAATCAGCATTACCATATTTACATTGCACACATTACCCACAGTTCAATGAGTAGGCCTCCAGGTCAGCAGGTAGTGACCAGGGCAACAGTCAGACCCCCACTCTCCTCCTTTCTCTCCCCTCATCTTAATTATTGATGCTATCTGTCGTACTCTTCTAAAATAATTTCCCATCACAGCCATGAACAAAGAGCTTCACACTGATACACACACTCACCCCATGACAGAGAAAGAGAGAGAGAGCGTTTAAACCCGGAGAGGGGAGATTATTCTGCAAGAGGTTTTTCATTTGCCTCACCAGACATTAAAATGAAATGAAATCTAGAGGTCTAAAGAGGCTGCTGTGATGCATGGCCTGCCTGTCTGTCCATCTGTTCGTCTGTCTGTCTGTCTATCTGCCTGTCTGCTTATCTCTCTCTGCTTGCCTGTCTGTCTATCTGCCTTGATGCCTGTCTTTTATGTTGCCTTTCTGTCTGCCTAACTGTAGTTTCAGCAGGATTTTACCACTCAACCAATATATATCTGTAACAAACACACACACACACACAGAAACAAACACACACTCATGACATTCCCAGTGCCTTTGCACCACAAGAAAGCTGAAAAGCACAAGGCAGAAACAGCCTTTAGCCTTTGATCTCGTTTGTTATGCTGTCATTATCCTTTACAGGGAAACACACAGGGGCTAGGGAAAATATCACTTATTCTCATTTTCTTTTATGAGAAAATCTCTCACGCACTCACACGCACAAGTCACCCGATCTGTCTGCCGAACCGGGGTGGGGGTGGGGAGGGGGTGGTGGATGGAGGGGGTGGTGGAGGGAGGGGGTGGTGGAGGGAGGGGGTGGTGGAGGGAGGGGGTGGTGAAGGAAGGGGGTGGTGGAGGAAGGGGGTGGTGGATGGAGGGGGTGGTGGAGGAAGGGGGTGGTGGAGGGAGGGGGTGGTGAAGGAAGGGGGTGGTGGAGGAAGGGGGTGGTGGATGGAGGGGGTGGTGGAGGAAGGGGGTGGTGGAGGGAGAGGGTGGTGAAGGAAGGGGGTGGTGGAGGGAGGGGGTGGTGAAGGAAGGGGGTGGTGAAGGAAGGGGGTGGTGAAGGAAGGGGGTGGTGGATGGAGGGGGTGGTGAAGGAAGGGGGTGGTGGAGGGAGGGGGTGGTGGAGGGGGGGGTCGGTGGATGGAGGGGGTGGTGGAGGGAGGGGGTGGTGAAGGAAGGGGGTGGTGAAGGAAGGGGGTGGTGAAGGAAGGGGGTGGTGGAGGGAGGGGGTGGTGGAGGAAGGGGTTGGACCCTGCATGGTAGGAAGACAATATTGTTTTGGGAGGCAACCGTTCAAGAACTCTCACGTGTCTCCGGTAGGGAAATTATATAGAAGGGGAAATAGGAAGGTTGAATATTTTAGTGGGAAGCTGTCATTCCTTTGACAGAGAGCAAAGCTATTGCTGGAAAGACAGCAAGGCGCTGTGAGGGCTGTGTGTGTGTGTGTTGACGGTTGTTCAGCTGGACTAGGCTCAGTAGCTCTTCAGGAGCTGGTGTCACGCAATGTTTGACAAACAACACTGCTCCCGTTGGCCCCTAAGCCCTGGGACTGTACATGAACTGTAATCTGCCTGGAGCACAGAGAGGGAGGGTGTGTGTTCAGAAAGAGAGGCAGTGGATGTGAGTATGGGAAAAAGAGAGAGAAGGAGGATGTGCATGTTAGAAAAAAGAAAGGGTGTGTGTAAAAGAAATAATAAGATGGAGAGAGAGAGAGAGAGAGAGAGAGAGAGAGAGAGAGAGAGAGAGAGAGAGAGAGAGAGAGAGAGAGAGAGAGAGAGAGAGAGAGAGAGAGAGAGAGAAAGAGACCTTAAGGAATTCCAGAAGTGGCATCTAAAGAAAAAAGATAATGTTAAGATCATGCTATAGCAAACATCTGCTCTCAGGATGCCCTAGTGTAACATGACACTGGTTTAAAGCCCCACAGTGGATAGGAATCTGAATGTATGAATTCACCCAGCCTGAGTCAATGTTTCCTGTTCCGTCATTCATAAGTAATTCTTATGAATTTCATCAGAAGATAGTTTTTTAGGAATTGTACAGCTGCTAATGGCTTTGTTGATTACACCGAATGTGGGTTTGAATGCCATCCTGTTGAACAGGAACACGCTCCTGTGTGTCTCAGCTGTCTCTGTGGGGGAGGGGGGGGGGGGGAGGTGAGTTGAGATCAGGCGAACTCAGGGAAGGGGTCAAGTGGCGAAGCTGCCGTTGTTTGCAAACACAATAGAGTGGACCTTGATCCAATTTGTGGTCGGCACAGCAGGCATCTGTAGTGGTGTGAGTGTCTCCTCAAGGCTTTCCTTTTGATTATGATCTCCCTTAATGATGTGAATTCATCTCTTTCTCTCTTCTTTCCCCCCCCCCCCCCACCCTCTCAGACTGACGTGATGCACCAGAACGTGTTTGACTACATCCACGTGGACGATCGCCAGGAGTTCAGGCGTCAGCTGCACTGGGCCATGAACCCCCCGCAGCACAGAGGAGACCCACAGGACCCCCAGATGGCAGCAGGCACCGGTGGGTGAACTACCGAGGGGAGGGGAGGATAGGGGGGGGAGGGAGGGGGGGTTCTGGGTCAACTCAGTCAGATAAAGACGCCCCGTCATCTATATGTAATTGCATTATCTTATGGTGATTAAACCTCATTGGGTCTAGTCTCTCAACTTCTTTTTCTCTCTCCCTTTTTTTTTCTTTCTGCCTCTTTCTCTCTCCCTCTCTCTTACTCTCCATCTCTCTAACCTTCCATCTCCAAATGTTTCATGCTCTCTCCATCACTCTATCCCTCCAACTCGCTCCACTCCCCCCAGGTGAGGACTATGTGGTGAACAGCCTGTTCCATTCTCAGGAGGCAGGGGGAGTACCTCCAGAGTTCTCCTCCTTCCTCAACAGGTGCTTCATCGCCAGGGTTCGCTGCCTGCTGGACAGCACCTCTGGCTTCCTGGTGAGTGGGACTGTCCTGGATGCCTGACTTGACTGAACTGGACTGAACTAGATGAGACTAGTGTCAGAACTTGGTTTTGATGTTAGAGCTTGGTTTGAGCAAAGTCCTGAGACCATACTACCCTTAATCAGCCTGACTCTGAAGGACCCATTTGGCAATATAATAATATATGTTTTTAATTGCTGTCAACATGACTATCTTTAGCCCATGTCCTTGTGTACTAGAGTTAGCAGGGCCTTGGTTTATGGACATAGGACCAGTCCATTTCCACTTCTGGTTCTGGTCCAGTTTTTTAGGCTCCCTGAAGGCAGTCCAGCTTGACCCGTCGTTCTGACCAGAGTGGTTTGGACAGTTGGTGGATAGCTGCAAGGCCCCACATTAGCGAGCTCAGAATCTCCCGGTTCCGACCGCGATGATGGATCCAGACAGTCTGGTTAGAACAGGGTCAGGGAGGTCCTGCTGTCATCAGACCCAGTCACGTGTTGGGCACAGGGCCCACATGGACCCAGACAGACACAGAGACCTTGTCAGAGTTTAGAATGATAATTTCACTATATTCTTCGCCTCTCCACCTTCTTCCCCTCCTCCCAGACCATGCAGTTCCAAGGGCGGTTGAAGTTCCTGCAGGGCCAGAAGAGGAGATCTATGTCAGGGGCCCTGATGCCCCCCCAGCTGGCTCTGTTCTGCGTGGCAGTGCCTCTTCTGCTGCCCTCCATCACAGAGGTGAAGATGAAGACGATGATGATGAGGGGCAAGCACAAGGGGGGGTCCGGGGGAATCATGGCACTGGAGCAGGGGTAAGGAGATGGAGGGGATGGGAACACACACAAACACATACAGTCATAAGCACACCCAGACACACACAAGTTTAGACAGACATTTACCCCAATCTCTCTGCTTTGTCACACACACACACGTGACACATTCCTCACAAAAACAATCCCCAAAAACTTCACACGCCCCCTCAAAGCAGCTCTAGTCAGTTACAACCGTCAGTTGATGTTCACTTTCAGGAAGACGCTGATTATCAGCTGAAGCATCATGCTTCCACACTGAGGGACCACAGCACATCAAAAGCTGTCAGTCAGCCAGCCAACCAACCAGTCAGTCAGTCAGTCAGCTGCAACAGAAACAAACCATACCCACTGGTGTACATGTGTGTTGAACATGTAAGATTGACATGAACACAAATCAAAGTGCAAATCTGAACAATGCAGGAGAATAGCGTGTTTTATAGAGCCCAACAGAGCTCCAGCTGCACAGCAAGTGACCCACAAAACATAACAGTCAGTTAGATTGAGCTAATGTGAGTGGACTGGTTTACAGTGTGTTGTTACACAGACTAGAACTCCAAGTGATATTCAATATCAAAAATATTATGTGTAGTCCCTGTTGTTGTTCTACCGTACAATCTGAATCAGTTTTACGGCTCAGTAGAGACCTGACTCTTCAGAGGACGGGTCCAACAGACATGACTCAACACTGGGTGAAATCCCCAAACAATGATAAAATACAGTTTCAGAACTGGATAGATTCAGGCTTCACTGAGATCATGCCTCATGTTAAACAGGTGCTTGTCGTCAGTTCTTGGAACCGTAAAAAAACTGTGTCTGCAGCGATGATGCATGTTAGAAGAGAATCACTGCTCAGAGGAATCCCTAAATAGGGCTGGGTGAATGACATCATGTTCTCCCCAGGGCCTGACCCTTGAGCCAGAGGGGGAGGAGAGAGAGAGAGAGAGAGAGAGAGAGAGAGAGAGAGAGAGAGAGAGAGAGTGGGGGCGATGGGGGGAGAGGAGAGAGCAAGAGAGAGAGATGGAGAGAGGAAGATAGAGAAACATAGAGGAAGACAGGGAGAGATAAAGAGAATGATTTAATGTTGATTCCTCTCAGTTTTATGTTGTGTCCGTCAGTCCTCTAGCCAGAGTGAAACTCATCTGCACTTTTGGCTTTGGACTGATTCCCCAACAGATCTGGCTGGCAGCTTCCGCTGCAGAGAAAGATTAGTCCTTGAAATAATCCACTGGACTGACGTTAGGGGGTTGTTCTGTTAGTTCTCTGGTTCTGGGAAATCATGGTCAGTTAAAGAAATTGTTTACGTGCGGATCACTCCAATAAAACTATTTACAAGGGATTATAAAGATAAAGTATTTTAATACAGAAGGGCAACGTCAAGAGGTTAACTGGCATGAAATACTGACCACGAAAGGGATATCCAGATACAGTATTGATTAAGAAAACACAAATTATAAAGATGATGATGATATCTTGATCTACTGAGAAAAGATGATTCTAGAGGAGTTACAGGATACCTTAGACATCACACATTAACATAGGGTCTATGTCTAATGTGTTGTCTTTCTCTGTCTCTCCCCTCTTTTTCTCTTTTTTTGCTTTTCACCATCCCTTCACCTTCTTCCATCCATCCCCCTCCCTTTCTGCAGCGAGCGAGAGGAGCACCTCCAGAGACACTCTGTGGGCGGGGGAGGGATGGAGGAGGGAGGGGGCGATGAGCTCCTCCTCTCCTGCTCGACTCCCGGGGGGTCCCAACGCGGCCACCACGCCCCCTGGACCCCCCTCTCCAAAGACAACCTCAAGTACAAGAACGAGGGCTTTTACAGCCAGGAGCAACCCCTCAATTACTGCAAGTCCTCCGTAGCAGCACACAAAGGCCTCAACCCAGGCCTGGAGAACGGTTGGCCACTCAGGCCCAGCTCGGGATCCTTACGTGGGGGGCAAGGGGTGGGCTACGTCCCCTCTAACCGGTTGGGGAAGGTGAGCCACTACGGTAAGCCCTACCGGTTGTCCCCGGGGTGTCACGGAGGTGCAAGGGGCGGGGACGTCTATGTGCCTAAACTGTATGGGAGTCTCCAGAGCCCGGAGTCGGACGGCGGTTACTGCGTCGAGGTCATGAAGAACGAGAATGACTACGGAGGCGGATGTTACGACTCCCGGTTCATGCCCACGGAGATGCCCATCAAGGTGGAGCAGGACTCGGACTCTGAGAACGGCTGCGACACTTACGGGCGCCCCTGGCCGTGCCACGAGCCCGTGGATCGTCGCTACGGTAACGCCGGTCATGAAGGCAGCCTCCAGATGAAGGCAGAGGCAGACTTCTACGAGCAGTACTCCCCCTGCCAGCGTGCCAAAGCTGGCATTAGTCCGCAATTCAACAACGGGCACTACCACAATATCTGCAGCAATGGTGTTGTTAGCGCTGGTGGGCGTCCGTTGAAGTGTGTCCTCAACAAAGAGCACAGCTCCCAGTTCAGCCCCCAGAGACTGTCCCATCCAGACCCCCTGTGCAGCAGCCAGACCATCAACCTACTGGAGGCCCATCTGTACACCGGCGCCCCCTTGGAGTCCCCCCTCCACAAGGCCTACCTGCAGGAGGACTACAAGTCCCAGGACTACAAGCTGAGTTACCAGGAGTTCAAAGGTCACGGACTGGTTCACACCATCAAGCGGGAGCCAATGGACTCACCACCCTGGTCTGATGGGGGCCATGACATGTGCGGGAACATGACAGGACATGCTCAGCGGAACACTATGGCCACCTGTGTGATGAGCGCAGGGCAGCACAAAGCCAACCCTTACGCCTATATGCAATAGATAGATACGCAGCTATGTCCTTGAGAAACACAGGTCCAGTTTCTTAGGAGAAATCACTGATCTGACATCACTGGCTAAGCTGATGTACAGACAATGAGCTATTGTTTCACTCATCCACTGGTGTTAGATCAGAGATTACCTCAAGGAAGGAAGGAAGGAAGGAAGTTGTAATCAGGGTAGACAGTATGAACTGTACAATCAATCCTTGTTCACCAGCATTACACCAATTAAGTTAAATCCACTAACTACCAATGTTTTCCATGGCTGATATTGTGTTTTAATCTGATACATTAATTGAACTAATGAATTAAGTGGCCCATGCATTAACGATTACATGAGGTGCGGTAATGAGTACAGGCTTGAAGGGACAGGCTGGAGATTTTAGGCTGAAGAAAACGCTTCTTTTTGTTTAGAAGGTCTTCAGGACAAGACTCAGGTTCAGAGACGTTCAGTGTTGACACAATCACAGAGCGAGGTGGGAGGGGGGGGGTGGGGGTCAATCTATTTTTTGTAATTTTCTTTATTGTTGCTGAGCATAAACTGTAATTACTATTCAAAGCACTTTTTGATATAGTCATGATGATGCAAACATTTTCTAGTCTCACGTTTAGTTTTATCTTTGTGTTTGTGTACACCTGCTGTTCTGTTGGCAGTGCAAACATATGAAGGGCATACTGTACAAAGTTTGGTGTTGTGCGTTATAGTCCCATCAGTCAGCTGTACACCCTTTTAGAGCAAGGGTCGGAGAGAGAATGCCTTTTGTTATTTGTGCGTAATTTGACATTTTAAAAATACATTTCTGTTAACACAGGTCTTCCCCATAGAGGGTTTTGCATGCTTTTATTGAACAATATTGAAGGACATGGTACCTGTCGGATAGAGAAGAGAGTGTGTGTGTGTGCGTGTGTTTGTGTGTGTGTGTGTGTGTGACTGTACAGTCACCTGAGATCTTAAGTATTTTTCATGTTTTAAGATTATTTGAATTCATAGTCTGATTTCTATGCGCACAAAACCGTTCTGTGATCCTCTGTCACATTCTTGTCTTGTTTGTTTGTAATATCATGGTGATTACATTTAACAAATGACAGATTACATTAGTACATTTTTAGTGTCTCTTGCCATTTAGTCATTCGATTTACAATGCAATAGTTACAATGGGGCATCTTTGAGCCACTCAATTTCCTAGTGATAATAATCAATCACTCATCAACAATCAATACGTAAAAACTACTGTTCAGCCATCGATTATGACGTTGCACTATTCGGAGAGAGTTATCAGTACAATAGACCTATCTTCCTCCAGACATGATGTCAATTTGACACGCACAACTGTACACTTTTGACAATTACAAAATATGTAAATACATTTATTTTTTGTGTGCATTGTTTATTAAATTCAGTCAATGTCCAATGATGGTTGCTATTTATTGTCTCAGACAAAAGTGTATATTTAAAGCAAAAATGTCTCTGAGTGCTACTTTCTTTTCTTGCTCTCTTTTTTGATAGATATTAACAAAGGCAAAGGAGTTCTCTTGTGAACTGTGTAGTTGCTAGGCAGCCAACTTGTCTTGCTTCTGTATGTTATTTGGAAAAACATAATCATATAATAAAAGTATTTCCAGAAGAGTCCGTACGTCTGCTCTCCGTCTGTTTTCTTTGCTTCATCGTTGTTGGAAGCAGTACAGCAAGGAAGATTGACTGCACCAGTGGGTTTGCTAAGATGTCTTGGTTGACAACCCTGCAGAGGATTAGGGATTCATACTGATCCTTCTGTGACCCTTCTGGTATGGTGACCTGCAGTTGACCTATGACCGTTACTAAGACACTGGTAATGCCGGTGCTCACACATTAGTACAGTCAGTTCCTTTGACCAAAAGAAAAAGTGTTAGATGTATTGATGGAACAAGCCATTTTACGGTTCTCTTGTTACTTGATGTACAGTAATTACTTGACATAACGTATGTTATGTGTGACTACCACATACAGTCAAACTTCCTTAGCGGTGGATTTGTGTGTCTAAGACATATACTGCACCACTGCTCCAAATTAAACATCCTTCTGAGAAGCTACGTAACTCTTCCAGGTTGATAGATTAACACTATGATTAACCAACCAAATCAGATGGCTTCCAGACTAAATCCGAGCCTTTGCCCTCATAATAAAGCAGGCCCAGGACCATGGAGAATAACATACTGACCTTATGAGACACTTCCAGAAGAATTGAGACACAGGGGCACTCGCTGATTCCTGTATAGAAACGATGACAAAACGAAGGGTCAACAACAGTCTATTTTGATTCTGAAAGTACCACTTGAGTATAAAGCCCAGGGAAAGCTGTGTGTATTACTGTCATTATGGTCTGTTGAGGTTACAGCTTTGTGAGTCGGTTTGCAAACTGCTCCAGCTCAGCTCTCAATAAATGGAGGGAAATCCGCTCTAACCTTAGCTTCACCCCTTGACCCCAAGGCTAACACTAAAGCACGACCTCCATTCACCTAAACACCCACAAGGCATTTTCCGGGTCAAAAGGTAACTGCTGGAGTTCACAAGGAAATATCTTGAAATGAATGAACACCTTCATTCTGCTGTTGCCATTGCAAGTGCATCTGTTTATCTATAAGTTGTGTCAAAACTTTTATGCAAGTAGGTAAGTCCACTCGGGGGAAAAATCTTCAAGTTCAAGTCTTTTATTTGTCAGGTGCACAGAACAACACAAGGTTAGACTGAAAAAGGTTAACAAGAAAAATCTTGTTCAATGAACACCGACCTGGGAGAGAGGTTTCCATTGTGCTACAATGTAGATCCATCTTCCAGAGGACAACCAGGATTTTCTCACCATACAGGACTTAAATTAGCCAGCCAGGCACCCTGGCCTGAAGAAAACAGGTTTATGCTCTTATCGTAACAGACTGGATACATCATTTAGCATAAGTTTAGCATGGCTGGCTACATCACACTGTAATACCTGCTTCTGAACAGACCCGTATCATCTCCCAGGTGTCACTGGGGTAGGAAGAGGATCAGTCTATGTGATCAGAGGATTAAACACACACACTCACATGCACGCACACAGGTATATGTGTAGACACACACACACAGACATTCATACATACACACTTCATTTGTATGTATGCACTGTAAACACACAAACACTCTCAGCCAATCCCCTCTGTTGTTGCATGCTAGAGGCTATCCAGACAGCTTAAAGCTGTGTTACCAACCTTCACACTCAGTCCCATACCCTTCCAGGAAAAATGTCCTGCAGGAGCCATAATCCAGGACCCCTGGTGTGCCTACACTCTCTGACACACACCCACCCACACCCACCAGCCTGAGGTTCCGTGGTCACCTGGACCTCAGTAGGACTGCTGGAGGTACAGGATGTCACCAGCGTTAGCGTTCTGGTTAGGTGACGGAAGAGATCTGTGAGTGTTGGATGTGTTTCATTGATGAATATGGAATATACGAGATGAAGAGCCTTCTCTAAAACCTCTATTGGAGTCAAACATTCTCAAACAAAGGAGCAACAATCTCACAGCAGAAAAACATTTCACAACAACCGGGGTGCCAAGATATCGTTTTGAAATACCCAGCGACTGAGTGCTGTTCATCTGTCTGTCACAGCAGATCTTCACAGCATCTGTGAGACAGGGAGAAGTGCTCCCTGATGTGTTCCCCCAACTGTGTAGTCCTCTCCACTATGTCGGAGGAGATCTGTCACACACACATAGACACACACTACTCCCTGCCGTGGTCTATGTGAGTATCACCTCCTCCGTATGTAAGTGACTATATGAGGGTAAATGTGAACGTGGTGGAAGACTGAAGCGTTGTTTTAAATGTTTAATCTTCGTCAGCACGCAGGCAGCCAAAGAGCACGCCATCAAAACAGTTGAACACTGGAAGAGAGAGATGGGGAGGAGAGAGAGGGAGGGAGAAGGGGAGAGGGAGAGAAGAAGGGGGGAGGGAAAGAGAGATGGGGAGAGGAAGGAGGGAGAGAGGGATGGAGAAGAAGGGGGGAGAGAGAGGGGAAGGGGGGAGAGGTTTAGAACTAAACCATGGTGCAAAAGGGAGTGTCTGATGTGCACTGACAGCTGGATAACAGAATGAGGAGCAGGAGGGCGGGAAAAACAAGGGCCTGAGTTGATCTACTAACAGACCCATAGTCCTTTGCTAGGAAGGTTGCGTGACCAGTCATACCCTTTCATTTTCAGTAAGATTAATCGGTAATTGGTCACACCCACTTCCTCCTTGGCCCCTGCCCCCACCCCTAAACCCCTACCCTACTATCCGCCCCCTAACCCCCACCCTATTCCTGAATTGATAATCTGGGACTTTAAGGGTGATGATGGCTGTAATAGACCTGCCTCTCCCCCCAACATACATGCACCATCAACGAGCAGATGGATAGTAGTCACGCAACCCCTTAACCATAACCCCTCCCCCTTGCCTGCCCTCCCCAAGAGATTTCCTATGGAGTGTCTACTGTATGCTGAGGTCTATGGAAACTGTGTTGGAGGTGTGCTGAACAGAAGTGGCAGTGTGTGTGCGGTGTGTTTGGTGGCATCAGATGGCATATTAAATAAGGCGGGGGGGAGGGGTCCTCAGAGAGGGGGGTCGAGGACAGTAGTGCTGCGCATACTCGGGACATGTAGGGCAAGGCTGACACACACACACACACTCTCACACACTCTAATGTAGTAGGTTAATTCATGCCTTAGGTCAGCACCGCTGGAAGTGATTCATAAGTTCCTTAAAATAATGAAGCATACTAAAAAAATCTGAAATTCAAAAGTAGGGAGGAATCACTGCGTGTTAACCTGCAGCATGGATTAAGAAAAGCTGCCGTGTATGTTTCAGTGTGTTTTGGGTTGAGTGGATGGTCCACTAGGCCGATTACACTGTAGGGCAAATAAGGACAAAACGGCATAAATCCCATCCAACTAAACAAGACTGGTCATCATGACATCTACTGGTCATCACAGGTAACTGCACCTTCAAAGGTAAACAAAATACAGCATATAAAACAATACATTTATATAAGTATATATATTGGAGAAATGTATAGTTATCATTTAAACATTGGTAGTCAATCCATAAAATATTTTTTTTATTAATATAGGTGGTTACTAATCTTATTAGCATCTTGACAAAAGCAATGCAAGAAAAATATAAAACATTTATAAAAATAGGGGATCTTGATTAAGGGAAATAAATGCATAGTCAGGAGTACAGGTGCTCCATCAAATAGGATTTGGGGCAGATGTGCTTCTGTGCTTTCAGGATTCAAATAAACCTGGGTCATGATTCTGATTATTTAGCAGTGTACTCTGACCCCACGCTCGAGTAATCCCATAGAAGGCTAAACAATTGTGGTCCACTCAAAGCTTGAGGAGCGGAGGAGCAGTTGAGCAAAGGATCTCTGACCCCCTGCAGAGGGGCATCAGTGTCAGAAGCCACAGAGAACTGCTTTGGGAGACAATCATTATTTTGTGTTGATGCAGTAAAGAAGTATTGCCATGGAGTACATGTTTATCAAGAGGCTGAGCTGTAGTATCAAGAGTTTATTCAAAAAATAAAATAAAAACTTTTTTGCAGTCTCACATTGGAAAAGTTGGTCTGTTTTGTCCAAGTTCATGCTATACCACCAAGAACATATAGCTAAAGTGTTACAGTGCAGCCAGAAAAGAATATGTCACTAGACTCGAGTGCAACATATTAACCCATCCTTTTTTAAAGTTAGGGTTATCCTTTAGAGACCATCCCTCTCCTTCTGCTCCTCCTCTAGGTCTGCTGTTCCTCCTCCTCTAGGTCTGCTGTTCCTCCTCCTCTAGGTCTGCTGTTCCTCCTCCTCTATGTCTGCTGTTCCTCCTCCTCTAGGTCTGCTGTTCCTCCTCCTCTAGGTCTGCTGTTCCTCCTCTTCATCTAGTTCTGCTGTTCCTCCTCCTCTAGTTCTGCTGTTCCTCCTCCTCTAGGTCTGCTGTTCCTCCTCCTCCTCTTGTTCTGCTGTTCCTCCTCCTCTAGTTCTGCTGTTCCTCCTCCTCTAGGTCTGCTGTTCCTCCTCCTCCTCTAGTTCTGCTGTTCCTCCTCCTCTAGTTCTGCTGTTCCTCCTCCTCTAGTTCTGCTGTTCCTCCTCCTCTAGGTCTGCTGTTCCTCCTCCTCCTCTAGTTCTGCTGTTCCTCCTCCTCTAGGTCTGCTGTTCCTCCTCCTCCTCTAGGTCTGCTGTTCCTCCTCCTCCTCTAGGTCTGCTGTTCCTCCTCCTCTTGGTCTGTTGTTCCTCCTCCTGTAGTTCTGCTGTTCCTCCTCCTTTAGGGTTGCTGTTCCTCCTCCTCTAGGTCTGTGTTCCTCCCCCTTTAGTTCTGCTCCTGCAGGTTCCATTCTCCTCCTCCAAGTCAGATTTATAATCTTCTACAGGCAGGCATGGTGGTTGAACTGACCCAAGCTGGTGCAGTAAGTATGACATAATCAGTCAGTCTTCTGTCTCAGAGCAGGGTGCTTTGCTTGGTAGTGGGAGATGATCTGGTCCATGATGAAACAGTTTATAACCAGGAAGAGCAGTCCAGCCAGCCATATCTCCCGGAACGTGTTGTAGCCCTCAAACTCCAGGAGGTATGCCGGAGCCAACCACATAGCCTAGGGCAGACACAGAAAGCACCCGTTTCACACAATCTAAAGATGAAGGAGTATATAGCTGTCTTCAGACTATAGAGCCCCAGAGAGCTTAAACAGGCCCTTTCAATGCAGAGACATGATATACATCTATAGTCTCTATACATTCTATATTTGTCATTAAAACAAACCTGTCCAGCAAACCAGAGGACCAGCAGCCCAACTCCCCTCTTTACGGACATCCTCAGACGTGGGATGACCACAGGAAGTAGACACAGGTACCACAGGAAATACTGCAACAGCATGACACAATACACAATCATCATGATTCAGCAGCGCTGTTTTCTCCATGTTGAGGATATCATGAAGCATCAAAAGGATCCTTTAACATAATAGCATAGTCAATGTGTTAATAGCGAATTTAGAACAGGTCTATCCAAGCATACAGAGGTAGGAGTGGTACCTGTGAGGTACAGACTTTGTTGAAGGACACAAAGATGGCGGTGTGCAGGAAGAAGCAAAAAGGCAGGTCAGAGTAGAAAGCCAGGGAGACTTGGAAGAGGAGGAAGACCTGGGGGATGAAGGCTGCCAGTCCCAGATGCAGACTCCAGGGGCTGTCTGCAAAACATTAGGGATGGAGGGCACCACACAACAGGTTTGTCTAATAAAAGTCTGAAATTCTGAAAAAAAGCTCAAAGACAGCGCATTTGTCGAGACAGTCAACATGGTTCCAAAAGCTTTATATTTTATGTGTAAGACATATTGTAGCCCATGTCAAACCTGCAGTAAGGTACAACATGTAGAAATATGGGGAGAAGTTGTGGCGGATGTCTCTTCTGGTCAGGTGGTACAGGTAGGTCTCAAAGAGGAAGTTCCAGCCATACCTGTAGGATAGAATATAACAGAGTAGAACAGAGTTTTATCAAAGTAGGAACAGAGTAGAAACTGAAATTTAACTGAATGATGCTGCTTCTGTACCAGCAGAGCTCATCTACCATATCGGTCTATCAGTCAGTCTAGGGGGAGATAGTCATGGATGGAGGGGATAGTGATGCATACTCACATGTAGTAGAACAAAGCAGTCAGCCCACAGAACACTCCTCCAGCTATACCACCGAAGAGGAGCAGATCCTTACAGAAAAAAAGTCTGAGCAACCCCACCCCTTTCCTCCACCTGTTCTTCCATCTCCCCTCTGTCCCCGTCTCCTCTCCACCCTTCCTGATGCCCCCTCCCTCCTTCTCCTGTCCTTCTCTTGCTCCCAGAGCTAGAGAAAGAGCTATAGGTAGGGCGTAGGTCACCGGGTAGATCTTCATATGGACCGACAACCCATACAGAGCCGCCGCAGGCCCTAGACGCCTTCGCTCCAAGCAGAGCAGCGTTCCCAGAACCAGGGCTGCCAGGAGCGACTCGGCGTTACCTCGGGTCGACACCCCGACGGGCAGTGGATTGAGAAGCCAGAGAGAGGTGACACGACTGGCGGCCGCGCCATCGGACCCCCGTAGGCAAAGGATGTGGTGGAGGAGGAGGCCGGAAAGGAGGTCACAGGCCACGAAGAGCAGCTTCCCGAACATGGGGTTGAGGTAGATATTAGGGGTGAGAAGCCAGGCTAGCAGGGGTGTGTAGCGGTAGGTGGGACGTCTGTACGGAGATTCTCCCTGCACATCAGAGACAACTTAGCATCTTTAGACACATGGTTATTTGGGCTACTGGTCGGCACAATTGTGAAATAGCCATTGCATAAAAATAACGTTCATCCAGTGAGACGCCACAAAATACATTTCTTGTGGTGACATTCGTTAGCTCCTCACCTGAGTGATGAATCTCGCTGCATCCGTGAAAACATGGTAGTCTACATCAGTGTACTTGACCACCATCGTCTTGTCCTGATACACGCCATAAAAAACCAGGACCAAGCGCACGGCAAGGGAAACAGTGAAGTGAACATGTTTCTTCATGAGAAAAGACATTCCCCTTTCCACAACAGAAGCCATATTCAGCCTTCTGACAGAGAAGACTTTTACTGTGCACTGACGGAGGGGTCTGGCTAGCTAGCTAGCACTGATTTCCGCCACTGGCTTCATCTGTAAATTTCAGATGATAATTTGGTTTAGTCAAATGGACAAATATAGCCACAAAAACAAGCAGTGCACTATAGCTGTTGTCCATTATAAATTCGACATACATTAACGGTGTTGTTCCAAGACTTTCTTGTTTCCATCCACCACTAACCTAGTTGAAATCTCGCTAAATGGTGAGCCGAGTCAGGAACTATTTACACGAGGGACAAGGAAGTGCGACATGAACGACCAATCAGAATTAAATTCCTAACATTAACTTCCGCTCTAAAACAACAGGTGAAATCACATATCAAAAATAAATATTTTAAATATGTTATATGAATCTTAGTCAGCGTCCTAGAAAAAGCTTACTTTAAAAGAAAACTATTAAGTATTTTTGTTTTTTGGGGGTGAATTAGATATGTTAACTTTGAAGATGCCCTTTTAAGACCCTGGGTGGTAGTAGCCTATTGTACGGTGGCCCTGAAGTGCAAATGACACCCCCTAATATGAGTATATCCCCCAAATGAAAATACTCCCCCCCCCGATACGAGTCAACTCCCCCCAAATCGGATGACTTGTTCACCTCCCCCCAATACAAAAACGCACTCCCCCAAATGGAAAACGACATTAAATTAACTCAAAAACACATTACATTAACTCTGAACGGAAAGGGTAGGTACTACACTTTAGCGCTGATTGGATGCAGTAGGCTAACTGACAAGAAATAAGAAATTGATTGACAGAAGTACAAAATGCAATAGCCTGACAGAGTCACGTGCACCAGAACATTTATTTGGGTATCTAAGCATGTAGCATAGGCTATGTATGCAAAAGCATAAATTGCAGTGTTAAACGTAAACATCGATAGCCAAACAAGTAACTCTGTCATTATCATGAACTTAATCGTTTTGATTGGAAGGAAAGAGGAAACATTCATGTTTACAATTCGGAGTCATTACACTACTCTTTATTTTAATCTGGGTAATTCCTATGAAATAATCTTAGATCTGCTGTTAACGTTTCACAATATGTAGCCTATGCGCACGCTAAAAACGCAGTTGAAGGAAGCAGGACTTTTCAGAAGAAAAAACTAATACTCCACTACAGAAGAATGAAATGCCACAATGACAGAGTAACGTGGACCAGGATAGTTGTTTGGCTATCGATTTTTACATTTAACTCGAAATACTTTTGCCTAAGTAGCCTACTATTTGCTACATTCTTCTATAGCCAAACACATGTTCTGGTGCACGTAACTCTGCCAGGCTATTGCATTTTGTACTTCTGTCGATCAATTTCTTATTTCTTGTTAGTTAGCCTACTGCATCCAATCAGCGCTAAAGTGTAGTACCTACCCTTTCCGTTCAGAGTTAATGTAATGTGTTTTTGAGTTAATGTAATGTCGTTTTCCATTTGGGGGAGCGCGTTTTTGTATTGGGGGGAGGTGAACAAATCATCCGATTTGGGGGGAGTTGACTCGTATTGGGGGGGGGGGAGCGCGTTTTTGTATTGGGGGGAGGTGAACAAGTCATCCGATTTGGGGGGAGTTGACTCTATTGGGGGGGAGCAGGTTTTTGTATTGGGGGGAGGTGAACAAGTCATCCGATTTGGGGGGAGTTGACTCGTATTGGGGGGGAGTAGTTTGATTTGGGGGATGTACTCATATTAGGGGGTGTGGTTTGCACTTCAGGGCCACCGTACTATTGTGCTACGCAAATTAAATGCACGGAGGATCACAGTATACATACTGTATAATGTTAATATTCATTTCTATATGCCTACTGTTTGTATACTTTGGATAAAAACCTAAAGTTTGTACAGATTCATGGTGACAACTTGTAGTAGAACAAAACAAAGCGAAACAGAAAGACACAATTATACCTCATTCACTCTTTACTTCTATAATATTGCATAAACTGATATTCCTTTAAGACACACTCTCAGGTCAAGTGCTGTTCTCCAGAATACAAATGAGACCGTTTATCACAGCTAAAGACCTTGCGAGGATAATTGCACTTTCGTCATAGTAAAGCCAGTAATAGTAAGGCAACTCTGATAACAGTATACTGTAACATGGTGGAGTGTATAATAGAGCTTCAGACCAGTTAAGGTGACATAACTACTTACTTTTGGTTATATTATTGTTAGATGCAGCAAAAAATCCATCAAGCAAATAGTGGTATATGCAGCTATAATATATTACACTTCACACTATATTTTATATTTGACATATGCATATAACTGATGAATACATTGGCATGGTAAGAATGCAGTGCAAACACATATCCAAACTAAACATCTCTGCCTGTCAACAGATGGTTCCTTCCACTGACAATACAATACACAGTGCAATACACTCCTCAGAATTGTTCCATCCTTTTCAGGGTCTAGGGAGAGCAGTAGCGCCCATAGAAGAGGACACTATTGGTGGGGTTGTGTCTGATGAAGAAGAGGAAGGGGTGGTCAGCGATGAAGGAGGCTGGCATCATGGCACAGCGCAACATCATGATAGCGGCCGTGGCAGCGGCGGCTTCTGTGCCCTCCTCGTTGACCTCCACAAAGGCTTTGTGGATGACTTTGGACAGGACAAGGTCGTTTCTGGGGGACATGCCTGTGGGGAAACAGATAAAAACAGGATGTTATCATTTGAATCATCCACCTGGGAAAGTGCAGGTGTCTGATCTGAATCAATTTGTAGTTGATTAAATCATTAATAATGAATCCATTCATTTATATAGTGTAAAAGAACAGAGAATGTGCAGAGGGGAAAACGGATGAGGAAGGAAGAAAATAAAAAAAGAACAGAAGGAAGAAAGAAACACAAAGGCGTAGGCCCTACCAGAGAAGTCGGCAAGGTCCTGGTCGAAGGCATCCATCATGCCCATACTGGTCAGTTTGGCTCCCAGGTCCAGGGTCTGCTCCAACTTGAACCTGGGCAGGCCCACCTGCACTTCCTGCATATCCATCATGTCTGGTCTGGTCCATTCTATAAAGTTCTCATAGCTCAGATTCTTCTCCAGCTGGGGGGAGGGAGAGGCTTTCATTTATACAGGTTTTCATTACTGGGGAGGGAAATAATTTGTGAGAGTATTCAAACAGAGTTCAAGGCAGCTTGTAGAGAAAGTGTTTATTTTTCCTACCTTCGTCAGACCTGTGATCTCATTGGGCAGCATGATGAGCATGCTCAGATCTTTTCCAACATAAGGTAGCTCCAGGATCTGACAGTTGGCCTCAGGGATGAATGTCAGGGGGAATTTTGTCTTCTGGTACATCATCTTCACTGGCTTGCTCTCATTCTGGAGGACAACACCAGAATTATGTGGATGGTATTAATAACAGATTCATGCAAAAGAGGTAGAACACAAGCTTTGTTCAATTCGTGGCCTTACTTGGTTGAGCTTGAACTGAGTGTCTCTTGTGTTTGTGTCCTTGAACTTCTTCTCCCAGCTGCCCTTGAAGTAGATGGCGTTGACCAGCACCAGCTTGGTCAATTCATCCAGAGTGCCCTCCTGCAGAAGATTCTGGATCTTATCTAGGGAGGAGAAAACCATAGAATCAGACCCAACCTTTTTCATGATAACTGGCTTTTTGGTAGAGTACAGTGAATACAGCTACATCACAGTCACCTTGAGTCTGTTTCTCCACCCAGCCGTTGATGTTGAGCCTGGCCGCCTCATAATTCTTTCCAAAGTCCACAGTCTCCAGCTCTGCATCGTAGTGTTTCCTGGTGTCTCCTAGGAACTCCTGACACACGCACACAGTAGTGAGAGAAGGTTCATAACGTTATCTCTGAAATGGACACTCATTTTTAACATGGACGAGTTGCGTCCCCGCGTCCATCAAACTGCGTCTTTCACACATTCCCTTTGGCTCTCCCTCCCTTCTTCCCCCCCTCTGGATCAACACACGGGGCGTTACCTTGACAAACTCGTATGTCTGCTCTCCGTAGAGCCTGTTAGCCAGGCTGAGGGCATAGGGGGCTTCTTTCTTGTTCAGCTGAGCCATCAGCTTACTAAAGGCCACGTGCACATCATCCTTTGTCTTGTGAAGGTGCAGGGACTAAGTCAGAGAAGGAATAGGAGTCATCTTCAAAACGGCATATTATATGTTTTGAGGTTGGAGGTTTGGGACTCTGTGTGTGTGTGTGTGTGTGTGTGCACTGAAGTGTATGTAACATTTCCTCTCCATGGGTGATAAGTAACATACAGTGTGCCGCATGACAGGCAACATTTCCTGTTTATCAAGTCACTGCTCTCTGATAACATGGAAAGGGAACAAATAGCAGGCGGCCATCTTAAAATAGCTGAAAGAAAATTTAAAGAAATAGGGCACACATGCAGTCCCAGTCGACCTGTTAGTAGATGTTGTTTCCTGAGAAATCTGAAGAAGAACAGCACAGAGAGAGATATTCTGGACTATTTGTCTACATAAATTAGATTAAGTGAACAGACGGTGTCCTGTGTCTAAGACGCTCGGCAAACACAGCCATGGAACCAATCCTCTTTGTGTAGCCATGACAACATGAAATGACAGATGTTGTAACCTGAGAGACACTTTGAACAGCTTACCTTCACCAAGAACCCCACCCTCAACTGAATTATAGACACACATGCAGGCCCCATACCCCCTTAACGCACACTTCACCTTATCTCCCAACGCCCTTTCTCCCCTGGTTAGTCATTGCTGTACTCGATTTTGTGTTAAAGTTACCATCTTGACCAGAGCCTGAGGAAGCTGGGCTCTCTGGACCTGCTGTTGCATCATCTGCTCTGGGCATGCTGCATGTTTAGCCTGCTTTGCTTTGCTGAAGCAGAGCACCTAGTGGTAGAATGGTTATGATGATGTTAAGGCGATTTTGAGTATTCAGTCATTGAAATGTATATTGGACAGTAACATTGTTAAATTGTGTTAGACATTAACAGGGTGTTTTGGGATGTGTCTGTTTGTGTGTATGTAAATGCATATTGTGTGTTTATAAGATCTGTGTGTGTTTGCGTTTTAGAAATAGAAACCAAGGCCTTTAAAGTTGAGTTACTGAACAAGTAGCATGATGGTGTGTGACCACACCTTCCATTGAAGTGTATTCCAAGGAATCCACTCTGCCCCACCATACCTTCCGTGGCCTCACCAGAGACACTCCTTTTACAAGTCACACCCACAACATTGCCTCACCACAGCTGGGTGTGTGTCATGGTGTTCTTTGTTGGGAAAGAGGTTTGGAAATTTGACTCATTGAGAGTGTGGCTCTGCCAAAGCATGTACAGCCACACAATTCTACCCATTTGCTGAGTTTGAGATATAGTATTTGAGGGTGAGTAGTTAGTGTTTTTATAAAGCTATCTTTCAGGATCAGACTTGAGTACAAAGGTAAACCGAGAGTGTGGTGGAACAGACAAACTGATAAGGTTTGATTGGTTACAGCTTGTAGCTTGGCCTTTATAGCAGGGCGTTGCTATAGTAACAACTGCCCTCTTGTTAAAATCACATTTGAAAGAGACAGGACTATATTTGCTGACGGAGTGACTCTACGGTGAGTCATAAGGGATAAACAGCACTGCATGTCTATCTGTCTTTCTCTCACATCAACTCTACAGTAGAAGTGGAAAGTTTCTAAAGACTTGTGTCAGGGTTGGCCCCATTTCTGGTTTCTATAGTGACTGAAACAACAGAGGGATGCCCATTGCTGACATGGCAGAGTGATATAACGTACAGACCTGTGTGAATTTAAAACATTTAAAACCTTCCTTACTTATGATGAGCACCCCTGGGTCAATGCCATGACCTAACGGTCCCATGGACCAAATACTTTTTTTAGGAATTGGGGTCCAGTAGACTTCACGTAACAATCTCTGCATGCCCTAACACACAATGTTGTAATAAAGTAGGTCCAAGCACCACAATAGTCACGCTAGATTTTGTTGTCATAACAAACATATTATAAGAATAAATTCTGTGGCCTATCTTTAGATACCTACACATTGATACAGACATGCTGTTGGACTGAAACAGACCACCGAAGCCTACCAGACCCACCTCGGACATCTGTGTGGCCGTGTTGCCCCTGGCGCCGAGTAGCACCATGGCCAGAGCTGAAGAGATGCTGAGGGGAGAGAAAAAGACGTTTCCTGTTGGGGTTTCCTCTGCTATCTTCTGGAACAGGGCCAGGGAGAAGTTGGCGTTTGCCTCGGCTAGGGGTGATGCCATGATGATGGGCTGCTGATGGCAAGGACGGAGAGGACGGAGAGAGAGGGGTGAAGGGTGAGGAACCATTACAGCATACTACACAGGATCTGAAAAATGTGTAAAGACGTTTTTAAACCATCCAGGTTTCAAATTGAGATAGTTAGACAGGGAGTTAAGACTTCTCAAACGTAAACAATCATACTCTCAATTTTTTTCCTTAGCAAAAGGCTAAAAATAACAAGTAAAATGTTTATATATATTTTGAAACCACCTTTTTTGACAACTTAAATAACTATGTTGCGTTTCTAAAGTTTGATCGTGGGATGACCGTAGTCCTACTGTTGCTCAGCTATCTATTTGAACAAAGTTCAAGCACTCTGGCAAAAAAAATGTCCGTCTTGAATACTCACGTATGAAAGGCTGTCTTTCTCAAGAAATGTCAGAGAAGCTCTTTGGTCCAGAGGTTGCTAGTGTTCTTTCAATAGTCTGGTACAGAAGTGTAAAACCAACTACCCAACTGATATTATTTACATCATGGGTGACACGCCCAACGCTGTCATAAACGTGCTTCCGCATTCTCATCGTGTGCGTTCGACGGCAAGCATAGTGTATAAAACCGTACTGTGAACTGGTGTACTGGTTTTTATTATACCATCATTACAACACTCTGGGGCCCTGTGGCTCCATCAAAACATGAACATAGCCAACAACCAGAAATACATTTTATACATTTCATAGGAACATAACTTATCTACTCTCAATGCTGCATTCAGATTATTCATTACTGCATCAACACTAAATAATGGTCGTCTCCAAGCATTGCCAATCAGTTTGGTTTCTTCAGTCAGATCTGGAAGGACCTCGGGTTAGGGACTTTCCGGCAGATTTCTGATCCTATATTGTAGATTTAATTGTAAATTGATCAAATCCCCATGAATTTACACCCAATTAGCCATTTGCTTATATTTTCTGAAGCCACTGTATGTACGTATGTATATATATGTGTATATATTGTATATATATCATGAATCAATTTGACATTCTCTATTTTTCTTCTGTTTCTGTTGCAGTCCCACTTTCATCTTGGCCTGGCACGGATTTAGAAGCAGCCAACTTCTGGTCTCTATTCCTCCAAATTTCCTGGGAAAATTAGGAACACAATTATTTGTATTTTACTGTTTGGTATACTATACAGAAAAGTGGAATTACTGGAAAAAAGTGAAGGGAAAGAGAAAAAAAGTGAAACTATCTTAAAATGTGACATCACACATGCAAAGGATGGCAAATTAAATAATGCCAACGACACAAGAGCCTGTCTTCAGTGAATTGAAGACAAAAATATATCTTTCATAAACAAATAAGCCTGTACTTTGTATTGTACAGTTTTGCTACCTGTCTAATTTCCAGCAACTCTGTAAGCTCATTACAAACATGGGGTGGGATCTTCTTGTCCTTGACAATCTTCTCAATTTGATTGTAGTACTGATCCATTCTTGGCTGTGGGAATATAAATGGAAATAATTAGTCATTTATTTGTATGGACCGATAATCATAATTTATTATATTTATAACACGCTTTTCTCGAACCAAAGCACTGATGGATCGACACACAAAGAACCTGACACACATATGTAGGAGTTACTGTACATGCTCAGACACTCAAAACACATACACAAACACACAACTAAAAAATTGTAGACAGCCTTACCTTGGACTTGTCATAGTCCAAGTCTTTACCAACAGTGGACAGAATAGTGACCACACAAGAAAGTGCTATGTTTTCCTTGCATTTCAGTAGTTCCACAATGCAGTCGTGGATGATAGCTTCTGTCACCATCTTTATCTTAAACAACTCAGAAATCAGTTTGACGTTTCCTACAGCCTCAGCTTGAACCTCAGATGTTATCACTCTTATTTCCTCTCTCAGTCGTATGCGGTCCTTATTCTTGATCAGATCAGAAGAAAGTTTTAGTATGCAAAGAAATTAGTATGTTTTAAAATCATGTATTATTTCCTTAAGTATTATTTGTGTTAGACTGATTGTCTTGCCTTAAAATACTGCCTCAGCTCTAGCTGAGATCAATAATGTGTACATATGCAAGGTGATGTCATACATCAACAGCGCCCTCTAACTCTTTCTGCTTCTCCCTCAAGCCCTTTGTCTTGTCTTGGTCAAAATCCACCTGGCAACGGTTTAGCAGCAATTTGCGGAAATTCACTGTCTTTCCTGGATTGTCTGAACTGGGGACTTTACGCTGGGTGAGAGACAGAAGAAGAGAGAAAGAGAGAGAGATGATTAAAATATAAAATGGGAACACATGCAGACACATATTGCCAGAATAACAGACTTACCCCCATCTGGGATCTGCACATGTTGGCATACACCTCTGAGTTGTCAGGGTCTGAAATGGCCTTCTGATAAATCATGTCTATGATGCCTTTCAATCTCTCTTCCGTGTTAATAGGCAAGGTCCCAACTTCTTTCATCACCTGTTGAAAGTTCTCTCTGTTCACGTGAATCAAGATGGCTTCCATTTTGGCAAACATCTCCTGCGTCTTCACCAACTCAGGGTTCTTGGGCTCTTCCTCCTATACGGGGCAAAGAACATGCAGGGAGTTTGCCATCAATCACTTTTTGCCACCAAGGTGGGAGCCAAACTTCAATCAAAGTTGTTCAAATAAACCAACATTTGTAATTCACCCATCTGTGGCCTTCGATTGTTACCTGTCTGTCTTTCAGCAATTGGTGAAGCTCAAAGAGGACATGCCTGTAAGGCACAGAGGAATTCTTTTCCTTGATGATTATCTCAACGTGCTTGTAGTACTGATCCATTCTGGGCTGTGGGAATATAAAGACATAACTGTGTCTTTTGTTGACAAGCAAGGCACACACATGTACACACACTAACAATGAGTAGACAGACTTGTCTTTCATGTTTTACCTTGGCCTTTCCATGGTCCAAGTCCTTTCCGATGGTAGAGAGCATAGTGGAAAAACATGCAATGGATATTGCATCCCTTCTCCTCACCAGCTTTGTTAAGAATTCATGCATTTGGGCCTCTGTCATCATGTTTAGTTTGAAGAACTCACAGATGAACTTGATGTTTCCCACTGCTTTGTCTAGAAGCTCAGAAAATACCTCTTCCAGTTTCTCTCCCTGCAGGCTGCGTTTCTCCTTCCGAGATGACATAGATAAAGGCAAACCTTTTATATATAATACTGCAGAACTACTTTTTAGTTCTTATCTGTACTTGATTGATAATGCTTGACACTAATGACGCATGATTATCAACATTTAAACCAGTCTAAGGGTTTAAAGTATTAAAAAAAACTAATACATGTAAAAAAATAACAAGCATATGCACTTTTCCATACTTCAGTGGCAGCCTTCATCTTGTCAACAAACTCTTTGAAACACTCAGTGTGTTTCCTCTCAAAGTCTACAAGGCATCGATTCAGCATCAGCTTGCGGAAATTCAATGTCTCTCCAGGTTTGTCTGAGCTGGGGACTTTACGCTGGGTGAGAGTGAGAGAGAGAGAGAGAGAGAGAGAGAGAGAGAGAGAGAGAGAGAGAGAGAGAGAGAGAGAGAGAGAGAGAGAGAGGGGGGGGGGTTAATCCTGGAAGCAAGACATAGTATAACACATGACATAGACATGGAGAGACAGCCAGAGTATCAGTCTAACCAGCTGCAAACATTTGCACATTTGTGCGTAAGCCTCAGAGTCGTCAGGGTCTGAGATGGCCTTCTCATAGATGAGGTCTACGATGCCCCTCAGCCTCTCCTCCGTGGTGATGGGAAAGGTCGCCACCACTTTCATCAGTTGCGGAAATCTCTCAGGCGTCAGACGGCCCAGGATGTCCTCCATCTGTGCAAACATCTCCTTTGTCCTCACAGACTCTATGTCTTTGTAGTCATCCTAAAACAAGCCATGAATCGTATGAATAAGGATGCTTCAGAGATACCCCAGATTCATTACAATATCTTGTCACTGTTTTCTTACCAGCTCATGTTCCTCCACTACTCTATCAGCAAGGGAAGACAGCGCTAAAGAGAGAGGGACAGAATCCAAATATCTCCATCAAACTGTGTAGTGCTGTGTTATGAATAGGAACCTATTCATGAGTAGATTGTAAGAATGGTGTGAATGGGGATGCTTACTGTGAGGTTCTAGCAGATGTTTAGCTGTTGGGGAAAAAGACAGATAAAAGTGACTGTGAAGGAACCTCCCTCCAACTCATGTGTACTCACACACCTGCAAATAAACACACTCACACGCACCTTCTAAGAAGAAATCCTTGAGTTCAATGTCGAAGCTCATTTCAAGTTGCTTCTGCAGTCTGTAGACACTTCTTTGCACCATGCCAAAGGCAGAGGTGATGCTGGGTATCTTCTACTAGCAGACACAGACAGAAAGACCAACCACTTCATTGTACGACATGAGTAACAGAAGTTTGTCACACATACAAAAATGGCACTATCTGCTTTACCGAGCCTGAGTAACCAGCCAGGGACAAACCAACAACATTCTGATTAAATTATAATTCAGCCTTGCCTAAAATACCGCCAAAATAAGGCCTTCCTGCTTGTTTGGGGGTATACCACCTGAAGGAGTTGCATTTATGAGAGGTTAAAATACCAAACTTTTGGGGTAAACGATCTTGCTCCACCGGCAGAAGAATATTTTAGATAAAGTAAATATCTCTTCAAAAGAGGCCTCTTCACATGCACGCACCTGGAAGAAGTGTGGGCGTTCATCTAAGGGAGCCAGTGGCTTATGCTCCGCCTCTGCTCTTCTCAGTTCTACAATCTCCGCCTCCAGGGTTTGCAGGTGACCCTCAGCCTCCCTCAACATGGCCCCCTCCTGGGCTTGGATACGTTCTCTCAGTTTAGAGGTCGTTCTCTCCACCAACTCCGTCAAGAACTTCTCAAAGTCCTCCACAGTAACTTGGGTGGAACGCTGTTTGGAGAGAAATCCAACTGTTAGAGACCATAGTGGTTCATCCTTTTAGCAACTGTCTAGTGGAGAGCCGTGTGGATTATCTGTTTTGTGATGGTGCCCTCTAAACCATTATAGATTCCTTGACAAATCACTGATCTAACATGGATGTTGTTGTTTTTATTATTGTTAATATCCCACCACCACCATCCCTTTTTGGAGGAATTTCGTATTTATTTCAAGTACTAATTCAATACAGCAACATGCTGTATTGATGCAAGATGCAAGCTGCAGCATGCCAGGCACTGTCAGAAAGTACGGCAAATGATTGAACGGCTTAGAGGCCTCTTGTAGAGAAATGTATGGTTTTTACAAATACAGCATGACTGGATAGTTAACAGCTGTCTAGGGAAAGCATGCTGTCAGCTGCTCAGTTATGTTAGATCGAGGTTGCCTTCAGGAAGGGAGTAAAGGGTGCATTTGAATAACTCATACAGAACCACACCTTCTATACACAAGTCTGACCTTCAGAGATTCCATCTCATCTTTCAGGTTCTTTAGCTCCTCCTCTCTCTCTTCAATGATGTCATTGTACGTTCTGGGGGGGTCACTCTTTTTTTTATGCCGGTGACCCTACAGTGGAGGGGAGGGTAACAAGTGATTAGAATTGAACTTGGCAATAGCATGGTCTAGGTAGAAATTTGAATAAGTTTGACTCACTAGCTATAACACATTGATGCTCCCACACTGAACCTACTACAATACAGTTCCAACAGCTTTCGCTGTTTACAGTTAATGCACCGCAGTCTAACCACACCTTTTTAGACTTCTTTTCTGAAGCGGGTCCTGAGTTGTCCCCCTCAGGGTGACCATCAGCACACTCTGTGCGAACATTGAACTCGTCGCTGAGGACAGAGGGACAGACACTCTGTTGGGTCGAAGGGCTGTCCTTCCCAATGACTGGTGGCTTGTTGTCGGTTTTTGAGCAGAGCTGAGTATCATTCTTTGCAGGGGATACACGTTCTTCTCTTCCAGTCTCTTCAGTTACCTTGATGACAGGTTGTAAAGTGGATGCCCGACCGCACTGAGGGCAGCAGCTGTCACTTTGATCATGCTGATCCCAGTACTTATTGAAACAGACCTTACAGTGAGTGTGTCCACACTGGGTTGTTATAGGATCCTTTGGTACATCTAGACAGATGGGACATTTTGACTCATTTAAAAGCTTTCCTACTTCAGCCATTGTGCTGCAGATATCACTAGTCAGGGGCAGCATACATACAGTCCAGCCTGTGGTTCTTTGAAAGGCACGAACTATAAGTTTCAGTTTTATTTCCCGGAAGATGAATGTCTTAAACAGACAGTGCACAGTAGCCTAGCCAAATCGCCTGTGTCAAAATCATAGTCAAAATGCGAGATTCACACGTTTGAATTATGATGTTCAATTTTAGGGAGAGAAACAAGCAAGAGTGATCAATCAGCTTTGTTAGTAAAAACACACTACACACCCTGTTACAATGTTTGGGGGGCGTAATTATTTCACACATGCCGGTCATTTTTTGCGTAATTATGTAACACATGCCGGTAAGAACACTGATATAAAAATAACGCGTTCGTAACGTAGTTTTTTAGCGAACGCTGAAAATGTATTCTCTTAATTTCAATCTCAGTTTATTGCAAAATTTTAGTAATAGTGTAGTTGGGATTTCGGGACTCAAATAATAGGCTACCTGTAGCCTAGTGTGTCCTATGTTCCAAATATCTCGTGGCGAGAGATCTTTTGAATTATTATTTTTACAGTAACAGCTTCCTGGTGGTAGGTGGAGCTTGTTTATACGTTTTATCACATTTTAACCAATGATACATTCGCTTGTCATGTCACCGACGTCGGTGGACCAATAATCTATTCGTTATACTCACGCCAAGCCTGCCCCAACGCACAGTAGTCATTTACATAAAGTGAAGTAAGTTGTCTTGAATTATTGCAATTTTAACAATCGTTGTCACTTACTGTTATAACTTAGCTTTGTTGAACGGAAGTGTGATGTGCATGTAGAATCATGTCTATCTTGCAAAGTATATTAGCAGTATCAGAGGTATTAGTGGTATTTAGTCTATATGGCTACTATAGCTGGTTAGCTTGCTCTGCTGTAGGCTAATGTAACGGTGTGAAAACCGTGAAACTCACTCCTCAGGTATGTGATAATCCACCCGCGTCAACGACCAGCTATCTTTTCTTTGGCGTAGTTGGTAGGTCGCGCTTGGCAAATCAGAGGTCGAGC
This sequence comes from Hypomesus transpacificus, assembly GCF_021917145.1. Taxonomy (NCBI): domain Eukaryota; kingdom Metazoa; phylum Chordata; class Actinopteri; order Osmeriformes; family Osmeridae; genus Hypomesus; species Hypomesus transpacificus. The sequence goes on from NC_061067.1 coordinate 4,405,947, forward strand.
GTTCGAACCCAGCGAGTGGCTGCCGACACCTTGTTATGATGGAGCGTGGCAACGTCTGTCACTCTAAACTCCAGAATAGTACTAGAGAATGTATGTCACCAGTATCGTATCTATCACGTTAACTCGTTCAGTTCAATTGACAATATTTGTTATGTGTGCGCTAGTCTAGACATATACTCAGTTGTTAATTGTGTGACTTCAGGTTACGATTTCTGTCACCATGGCTGACGAGTGGAAGGAGTGCATGGACCACTGTTTGGAGGTGACCAAAGAAGCGGGGAAGGTTAGTTCGTTTCAGGTCTGGGACACTGAAATACTACTGAGACAAGACTCACACAGTACATCCACCGTGTTACTCCAACATGTTTCTTTCACCCTTTAAAGGGTGAAGATTGAGTTGAAGCCTATAGCTAGCTAGATGGAATCTAAATGATGCGTCTGTATTACAGATACCTCCATTTAATCAGCAACGTAGCTTGCATAGACTGCATTAGTCAAATTGTAGGATTTCCATTAATCTGAGCAACACCTTTCCAAGACTAACCTACAGGCTGATGCCACTATTTCCTTGACTTTGCGGCTTGTCAGATGATCCGTGCAGCGCTCCAGAAGGACATAGCCATCATGCAGAAGAGCTCTCCGGTGGATCTGGTGACTGAGACGGACCAGAAGGTGGAGCAGCTCATCATCTCCTCCATCAAGGAGAAATATCCCACACACAGGTATCCCAGACCCCCCCCCCCACTTCAGCAACACTAGAAACACCACAGTAGAAAATGGTCACTCATTGTTCTTCCTGTGTTTCTTACATTTTGAATTGGGGTAAGGGTGAGGTGGGAGTGATTACTAATGATGTATTACTTAGTAGTTGAGCATTCATCATCATAAGCATACAAACATACATTTTTAGACAGAAACAGATGTTTTAAAAAGGTAACCCTCTCCCCTGTATGTCTGCCTAAGGTGTATTTGGTCTCTGATGCACTTCCCCTCCTCTCCTTCTTCCTCCAGTTTCATAGGGGAGGAGTCAGTAGCCGCTGGTGACCCCAGCATCCTGACAGACAACCCCACCTGGATCATCGACCCTATCGATGGAACTACCAACTTTGTACACAGGTGGAGGGGGGTGTTATGACTGGTTAAGCCTTGGACATTGAGTACCCTCATCACTATCTGGGGCTTTTCAGTGTGTTCATGTGGGCATTAGCAGCACAGCGGTGTGGCTATCTTTAATGAAGCTCCCCTTAGAGCTGACCCCTCGGCCTGGGAGGAAGAGGAGCCGCTAATAGAAATGGATTCTGCCGCTGCCCAGATCCTTAAGGAGTTGTAGCCTACCACCCTCCAACTTCTTGACTGTAAATTCTCTGTGGAGGATACAATCTATTCCATTTCGTTTTATTCTATTCCATCTTCCAACTTTGTGTTCCCCTTCTTGTGTTTCTCAGGTTCCCTTTTGTGTCTGTGTCAATTGGCTTTGCTGTGAAGAAAGAGGTATGTTAAGCATTTATCATGTGTGAGGACATCAGTCTCCATTGACTACTTCTAAAAGTCACCCCTTGGTAAAACTGTTTAAGTCTTTGACTCCAGGCTGTTTTTGTTTTGGTGGAATTCAGATAGAGTTTGGTATCATTTACAGCTGCATAGAGGATAAGATGTACACTGCTCGGAAAGGGAATGGAGCATTCTGTGATGGAGTCCCCATCAAGGTGTCTGGGCAGGAAGGTAGGGTGTACAGCAGTCCTTTAAAGAAAAATACATGTGTAACTGAGGTGTTGTGTAAGTAAGTTGACTGCTTTCCTTTCTTGTGTAGACATCACTAAGTCCTTGGTGCTCACGGAGATGGGTTTCAAGAAGGACCCTGAGCACTTCAAAACAATGATGGCCAACATCAACACCATCCTGTCCATTCCTGTCCATGGGTAAGCAGGGCAGAGCTGCACACCTGGGACCTGTATCATAATTCATTCATTGAACGTGTTGTTAAACTTAATTTTTTGTTTTGGGGGAGTTTGTGTCAATTTGTGGGCTGCCACGATCTCTTTCTGCATGATCTTTCAATCAGTCAACCCATCGACCAATAAATCAATTGATTAATAAAATCCTAGGATTCGTTCACCGGGCAGCGCGGCGGTAAACATGTGTCTGGTTGCGTGCGGCGCGGCGGACGCCTACTACCACATGGGCATCCACTGCTGGGACATGGCAGCCGGCGCCGCCATCATCAGAGAGTCAGGCGGAGTCATCATGGACATCTCAGGTGAGGAGTCACTTTGATTCAATTTACGATTCACTTAAACTCAATACCTCACCTAAATGTCTCCTCAGTTGAGTAGCTGTTTTCATGAGGATCTCTCTGTGGCCTGTGTGTCTACAGGAGGACAGTTTGACCTGATGTCCAGGAGGCTGATCATCGCTAGCAGCAGGACCATCGCAGAACACATCGCCTCTAAAGTTACTGTGTTCCCCTGTGGACGGGATGACTTGGAGGACTAGAGACACATACATACACAGAATATGTATGTTTACACTGTTTGTGATTGGCAGTTCCGGATTCAAGTTCTGCATGACTTAAAGTTGTGATATTGACCTCTTGTTAGATGCCTCGTGGACTTGTGGGAACATGTCAGTGTTTTCAGATTGTTACAGTTCATTTATCAGCTGTACCTCCTAGTCGGCTACTCCAGGGCTTTGACTTGTTATTTATACGTTCTTGGGCTTTTTCTTAGTAATTCTTTTGTCTGTCAGTGATATCAGAGGTGACAAAATCACCTCTATCCTGTAGAGCTATGTACAACTACATACTGTACTTCAACAAGATATCAGTGAAATAAAGCCATCCTTGCAAATCTCTACTCCTGGGGCTCTGGAAATACACTCTTAAATCAATATTTTAGTATTGAAATTGGTTTTTTCTCACTCTGCATACCTGTGTAGGATGTGTATAGAGTGAAGTATATTCTTAACTTATTGCAGCCAATTGCTTTTGTGTTTGCAGGAAATTAAAGTAACATGAAAATTCAGAAAGCCATTTTAGTTTTTCAGACCGATAATATTGGTATTTAACAGTAGCTTCCTTACCTTGTAAAAAACTATGGTTTGAATGAAAGAAATATAGAGGAGTATTCTGTAAATAACGATGTGTAATAACCATGGTATATTATTTCAATGAGTCATCTGATGTACATTTGGTGTTTGAATATTAGGAAAAACATCACATTTTGTATTTGTTGTCTTCTATTTTAAAGCATATTGATGTTTTTTTTTAACCAACTTTGCTGCCATTTACAGGGGTGTGATTCTGTTGTGGTGGTGGGAGGGAGGAGAGAGGAGTGTTAAAGTGTTGAAACAAGTGTGGATGTTTACGCAATAAAGTTACGCAAGGTGGGCGAGACTGGCACTGGAATGTCAAAATGCATCTCTTTGTCTGATTCCTACCATCCCTGCTTTCTTCTCTGTTCTCAGGAAACTGAAACAATGATTCAATATGTTTCCCTCTGTCCCCCATGAGTCACTGCATCTCACGTCTGTAAACACGCTCTTAAGCCCAAGTACAAAAAGGAACTAATGCCACTGTTGCTGCTGTATCAAATGTGAAGGCGGCATACTTGCTCTACAAGTCCAAAATTATTTTATTAGTCAAACGCATACTGCAGATGTGGATTTCCTCCTCAATAAAACATACAACCTAAATATGAACATATGGTGAGAATTATTCCAGTTGTTTGATCAAATTATTCCTGTCCAATTCAGCAATATTCAATGACGATATATCATTAAAGATAAATGACACTACACAACTTTCTATAGTTGTATTCACATCTTGTCAATCAACAGAGCCAGGCTTAAGAGAATATCGATGATTAGAACCTAGCTAAGATATGGTATTTGTGTGTGTACACAAGTTGTTGTGTGTGTTTCTATGTGAGCTACAAAAGAAGTACTCCAGAAATCCTTATCATACAGGCATGATCATTTAATGGGTTTTGAGAGTCTAATCAATTATTTTGTTCTTCTTCAGGTTATCAATGTGCAATCGTCTGTGTAAACACATGAAAGGAAACGTGTTCCCCCTTATTCTAATATTAAATTATTATATGTAGTGTGTCATAGGAGAAAATAGATATAAGTTATGGTCTGATGATTAGCTTTATTGTGAGCTGATTTGGATTTGAAACATAAAACACACAGTGAGCAGTGCAGAAATGATGTTATGCTGCAGTGAGATTCCTACTTTTCCACAAGAGGGCAGTAGTATATCACTTAAAGTTGATCTTTGCCAGGAGAAGTATGGCTCTAATCAGTGAGTTTGCAGGCCGTTTAAGAATGTAAATTTTAACCATTATCATCGAGTTATTATTAGTTGGAGTCTTTTTCATTGCGGTTAAATGGCATTTGAGCCCTCTGAAGTTTTGTATAGCTGACTGATCGTTGTTAATAAGGAAAGTGACGGAGAGAAATACTTTTGATGCTCGTTATTGAGACGTTCTAAAAACACTTGATACAGAAAGAAAGAAAGACAGAGGTATGGAGTGAGAGAAAATGAGAGAGGGAAAGGAAGGGAGAACAGACTGAGAGTCAGAGTGAAAGGGAGAAGGGGTGGTATTATCAAGTTACATTACTCACAACAGGAGACTCACACATTTTTCCTGCTCAAACGTTTTTCGAAAACTATCCTGGACGCAGATATTTGATTTTAATCCGACACACTGTGTGATGTCGATGAACGCTTTGAAATATTTGCTTTTCAAGTATGAACACATCTTCCACTTGTCGGCATCTCTCTGTAGTGTAGATGAAGTCTGTGATGTTGCAACAAAGATGTTGCATGTCTTTTCGATGACACATCCAGTTACTCTGATCAGAGGCCATTCCTCATCCTGCAACTCTCTGCTCATCCACACCATCAAGAGACTTAGCCAGGTATCTGCTATAATCAGGTGCAGGTGCTTTATTCCCAGTCAAAATGGAAATTGCTTTTTTAGTCGAAAGGTATATTTTTTGATTAAGGCAATTGAGTTGGGTAATTTGTATTATATGGAGCACCTGAGTGTTGATGGGAGTGGTAATTGTTCATTGAGCATGGTTTACCATTGACTACATAATAAAGACAATATCCACATGTGAGTAAATCTCAGATAAGCAATTGAAGGATCAGGGACCTCCATCAAGAGGAGCAGCAACAACAGTGCCTGAATCAAAATAACAAAATGGGAGATGAGGAAAAAAGGAGAGAAGGCAGGGGAGGAGGGGGGAGAAAAAATACTAAAAACAGGCATTCCGACTCTACGCCAAGCAACAGAGAAGTCCAAGAAAATGTGCAGAGTCCAACTTTCTGGTTCAGTGGACCCAGAACTAAAGCTGACTGAGGTAGCTGCAAGTCCTAGTGGGCCTACTGTACTCCAGCAGTGTAAACATAGCTCCCCAATAATCAAGGGGATGTGTGAGAGCCAATTAACGATGTTATTCTTGTTATCATTATCCATTATCATCAGTGCTGCTACTCAGCATCCCGCCAGGGCCCCTGAGATCCACTGTGTACATACTGTGCTCTGCCTAGATCAACCCGGTTCCCATGCAGTACATTTGGGAGCTTATCATAGGGCTTACAGGGCAGCACAGTGACTTGAACCCAGGCAAACCCTGTAGCTTTTTAACTTTTTTGTGTCTTGTTAGTTTCTTCCGACTTTGGCCAGTGTCTAAATGCAAAGTACTAGCCTATCTGAGACCAAGCCAAATAAATGAGCTTGTCCTGGCCGCCAGCCATGCTGACTTTGGGCTTGAAGTCCCAGTTGTTTTGCTGTTTGTTTTCTCTGAAAGCTGAGCAGATACATATTAGTTACAGGCTGATTCATGCAAGGACTTGATCAATATAACTGTCCCTGAGTGTGAGTAAACAATCAATAAAGCCACTATTGATCAACTTCAATAGTTTTCTTACTTGTTGAAATGTGTTATTTCCTATTCATATTTGTATGCTTTTACTACGCTAAACCTGACTGAATCACTCAGACACCAAATCCAAATATCACTATGTTAGTGATCCTACCCGCATAAGAATATGTTAACTCCCTTTGTTGCTATGAGATGTCTGTGACAAGCTAATGCATGTCTTGTTTGCCTATGTTTGCCTAAGTGGTCCATTTTGCGAGAACGTTGATGAATCAGTCTCCTTTGTCTTGTCAGTCCGGTTCCATCGACCCATTTAAACAAACGCTGCGATTCCGCTTTTTAAACCCAAGATTTAATTATCTTTATTGGACCTGTGACTTTTCCCCCCCCTCTTTCTGTTCCGAGAGAACACATTTTTTTACACGGTTGAACTTTCCCTCCCCTTTCATCGACTGTCCCCCACCCGCAATCTCACAAACCCGAGCTGTCCAATTCATTAGGGACCGATACCTGGCATACTAGCATCAAAGCTGTGTGTAGCGTCAGCTGAAGGTGCACCACACACCACAACAGAGGTTGCTATGCTGCTATCGGAAGGCATGGGTAGGCCAACGTTATCGACGCTCTAACGTGATGCCCTATCTCCATCGATCACTGCGTCATTCAAGCTGTCTGAAATGTGAGGATGAGGAATCAATACATTTGCCGGTGCCGGTGGGGGCGTTAGTAATAAGCAGCCCAGGCTGTCTACAAGGCTTTGAGACTGGTAGCGGACAGATCACATTCTGTAGGGAAGTAGGCCTACCTCATCTAATCAGAATTTTTTTTCCTAATAGTTGATCTAATTATTTACGATCACCCTGAATTTGCTATTTTGTTTTTACATTTGATTAAAACTATAATATATTAATTCTGATTACCACAGAGTTAAGATACAGTAGGTTTTTAGATACAGTAGGTACATCATATCATATTTCAATAAACACAAGAACCCAACCTTTTTTTAAACATTAAAATAATGCTTTGTGATTGTTCAGGGCAAGGCCATAATCTTAATACATATTGGGGGAGACACATCCCCCCCAATATTCAAATCTGGTCAAAATGTCCCCCCCAATATATTGATATAAAAATATAAATGTGCTACGCTACGACAAGCAACCATACACGCTGTCCGAAATTATCATTAAAAAAAATATTCGTCCCCCCCAATGTTGACTCCATGGCTACGGCCTTGGTTCAAGACATCCAGAACCTAGTCCTGTACAGTACTCATGAGTATGGTACACCAGTTTACCATATTTTGGTTCTACCATTACATAGATAACAGCTGGGTTTTCATTAAATGTATGCACAATTGTTTATGTTTACATCCAGAATGGAGTCCACCAGTGCTGGATGACAGCTTTCACTATCGCTGGGAAGATACAAAGCACCCTTGGCTCTTACAACAAGAGAGATCTGCATGCGGTAGAGACGTGTATCCCAGACTGACACATTGTGCTGAGTACAGTGTGTTTAAAATATGTCTTTAACTTATCTCGAGCAAACAGTAGTACACACAATACCTAGACTGACATTATGCTAATACACATCCATCATGCCAAAAGGTGTTTGCTCTCATCTCTGTCAGCGATGAATTCTCCTGACGTAAAGAAGTCAGCCATCAACTCAGGTTGTGTGTGGGAGGCCTATGAGCCCATGGGCTAGCTAGACCATGTCATTGTTTTCCTATTCCACAGTGTGTTGAAACAACCTGTTCTCCCCAGCCCTGGGTGGACACACACCAGAGGGGGCTGTTACACATGGGGACTGGCCACAACCGGCCGATAGGGCTGCCCAGGGGTTGGAAGCAAAGCACCCCTTAATTTGCATAATCTGCTCATCCCAATGCACACATTTGCTTGTTTGGGACTTTTTCCAAAGTAGTCATTGGTGTATTTCACGTGCAAATCATCTTACAAAGTCAGTCTACTTCCTCAGTGTGGACTCAGAACAGAGGCTCATAACAGAGGCTCAACAAATGTGGGTGAGAATAAAAATGGCCGCTGTCGCAGTGGCAGAAATTCAGAGTGAGTTAAAACAGTAACTTACTGCATCAGTAATCAGGACTCGGTGTGCTTTAACCTCAAACGATCAGTCATTCCTCACTCAAGTTAAAATGGATGCTTATACAGATGGTCAATAACTTTATAATAGCGCAAAGTGTGACTTCCCCAGTATCTCGTGTGTAGAGGGCATGTGGGTGATTGTGCATTGGGGCGTCCTCCAGGGGACCACTTCTGCTTCTTCTTCTCATAGATCCCCTAATGGATACTGCCGCCGTGGGATTTAGGGATGGGCAGGTTGCTCACCTGGTAAATAGGCAGCGCTTCCTAAGTCCATCCTCACAACCGATCCTGTCTGCCAGAGCATGTCCACTCCACCGCCAGCAAACAAGCACAGCAGGGTTGTTTTTCAGCACTCTGTTCCAGTCTCAGATGATGTGCTGTTTCGAGGTGATTAGGAAGACTCCTTTTCAACTTTACTTTGACTTTACACAAAGAGCAAACAACAGAAACAAAAAAGCATTACCTGACAATCAATGTTGGTGACTTTAATTAAATATTTCTGTTTTTGTCCATGATCGGGCTGGGGTGCTGGCCAAAAAGCCAGTGAAAACATGGTTTCAACTTGAAATGACAATCTCGTCACACACACACACGCACACACCAAGGAACACATACACATACTCATAGATCTGTTTATGCTATTAATTGGAAGCATAGCCCAGAGGGTATAAGTGACAGGAAGCAGACCTGCCTATGGCCACTGGCCGGACCGGTGCTGGAGAGAGACAGCCTCAGAGAACCAGTCTGACTTTGTGCCAAGCTTTGGTTGCTTGGATACACAGCAAGCCCTGTAAATTCTAATTAGAAATAATGTGATTCACACCCTATCCTCTTCAACTCTTTCCCTCAAAGTTGTGGTACTCACAAGAGTTTATGAGGTGCAATGCAGAACACATTTAAAAAACATAAACACGGATCAAATTCAATAAAAACAATATAACAAAAATAACAAGAGAACATTCACAGCTATGAAGGCCCCACGTCTGTGGGAGGAGCAGCCATGAGGTCAACCTAACAAACTCTCTATTAGTTTGTTCTCCACAGGCACTGCTTGTTAGGGTTCAGATCATATTCCAGAGTTATTAGATAAATTGCTTGTATGAATTTGTAGACCGCCCTTTAAACAAACTGTGATAAAACTCCCCTTGAATTTTTTCTGAAAGCTGGAATGGCACCCTTGGGATGGTTGTTCTCCCAATGATTAGGGCAAGCTGAACTTTTCAAGAGAACGCTCCTTGAGTTAAGTCCCCCTCCCTTTCCAATACAGAGTGCGCTAGGCTGATCTTGGAGGCTAATTGGCCCCGGGGTTGGACAAGCAGTGTTTACCAGTGGTCCTCTGAGAACGGGATGAACTGGTGGAGGGAGAGAGGACGGGTGCAGACACGCCTGTGTAAGCTTCAACCCCAAGCCCACTGTGAGCCCCCTGTAGTGTACCTCACCTGGGTGAAGGGGGGGGGGGGGGAGAGACAGTCTCTGAGGTGTTTTTGATGCTGGCTTGCTGCAATTAGACAGGACTTATGGGATAAATGTCAGAATTTTTATACCAACATGGTCACTGTCCAATATCTGTCCACTGTGCACCCCCCCCCCCCCAATATACATCCGGTTCATAAAATCCTCCTGTATTCTTGTTTATAGCATTGTATGTGGGTTTATTTATCATTTCTTCATAAACCAGACTTTTTTTTTACCTAGGATTTACTCAAAATGTCTGTCTTGACTTGATTGCTAGTTGTAGTTGAGGTCAAGGGTGGATAAATATATTTTTTCACAAATTGTGTCTGTAGATTTTCCAGCCGGCTCTGTTTTGAAATGGAGCGTTCATTTCAATTACAGAGCCTGAGTACAAAGCTACTGAATTCTTTGCTTGTCTTGCATCTTTTCCGATTGGATAGGGAAGCAGGTGAGAATACACATAAATAGTGTGGGCTCAAGGCGCATGGCATTCAGCCTATGAGAGACAATCAATTAAAAGCAAATGCCAGGAGCACCAACAGAATGCTTAATGTCTCCAAATAAAGATAGGGTGAATTTGGGTAATCTGGGACACCTAAACTCCAGAGCGTTTTCTTCCCTGCTATGACAATGTGTAGTCCACAGAACTTTTACCCCTAGGTTTAGCATGGTTCAGTCAAGACACTCACGTGATTGATTTCACCATTTATTCGTACACATTACAAATGGTTTAACATTGGCAGAGAAGGGGACGGTGGTGGGTGGCAGCAGTGCAGAACACAAAGGTAAACAAGGATGTGTGTGCGTGCATGTGACGACTTTATAGCGCCGCCTATCAAGCTAAGCCTATGGGATAAGAACACGGCGATGGGTGACATGACGCGCGCTGCCCAAGTGCCATGCCTGAACCTGCTTCGCTCATGTGTTATGTGAATGAAATCACAAAACGTGGTTGGTTTGGTGTTACAGAAAGGGTCAGGGCACCGGAAGCTCCGATGAGAAAATGCATGCAAAACATGTCCCAGATAACCCAAATTCACCCTATTAGTTGGGAAAGTCTGTTCATTTTAGGGAATCAAGGTCTTTAATTATGATAAAAGTATTCAATGGAAGCCAGTCATTTCTGCTTCAAAGAAGCAAAATGAAACTTGCATTTACTTCTTTCTATACCTAAACAAGGTCATCTAAACCTTCGCTTGGCAACTACATAGACGAGGTAAGTTTATTTGTAAAGCACATTTCACAATGGCTATTCAAAGTGCTTAAGAAAAAGTTAAATTGGACAAAAGAAAAAAAAAAACTTTCAAAGGAATAGATTACGAAATTAACGGTAAAGAAACATGAAAGATGAAACAATGGTGAAAGTGAAATGCTTTGTTAGTCAAAGGTATGGGGTTTCATTCTAGATTTGAATACAAATCGAACCATCAACCTTCTGAGTAATAGCCCGATGCCCAAACCGCTCAGCCATCTGACTCGGACTAGGATGTTCATGAGCTGGCAGTGTCCTCAGACTGTCCTTGTTCCTGTATCGGTTGTCGGACATTTGTGGGGTGAAAGAAAAACAGATTGAAGTGCACCAACCTTGATTTACATTGCAAGCAAACAAGTCCAATACCCTCATTTGCATAAAGAGCGAGACAACAATGGTTGATAATGGACAAAAGCTTGGCAGCTTAGCAGCTGGATACTTTTAGACTTTGTTTGTTTGTGTGGCAGGTTAGTCCACTTTCCTGTTGCTAATACCTAATTAGGCAGATGAATATTGATCGAGGTGTTGAAAGTTGACCACTAATCTACCATCTCTCAGGATGGGTAAAATCAATAGTTGAGTGTAATGAGAAATTCAGGTTGTTTACCGATAAAAACAATAGAATTCATTTTGGGGTGGATGCATATTTGAATTATGAAAGGAATAAGAAAAGACAGATATTTTATGTACTTCTATAAAATGAGAATGAAAACTATTAGTCAGACATAGATTTTTAAAGCCATGGGTGTTCATGAGTTTCTACCTCTCTTGCTATCTCTTTAACCAATAACACAAACACATGTACACACACACACACCTACACACTAACAAGACTAATGTGACTTAATTCCAAAGTCAATTACCACATTCCGCACCCAGTTGCCACCAGTGTATAAAACTAAAGGACGTAATTCGATCAAATGCTAAACTGGAATAAATAAAACGACTTCTATCTTCAGACTAACCACCAACTTGAACCATGAATTCATATCCTCAAGGGTATCAAGGACTGTGGGTTCAGCGCTTAAAGAAACATGGGAACTAGGATGGGGCCAAATGTTAGAGAAAAAAGCAAATGTAACGGGGGTGTAACAGACGTGGTCTTGCTCAGTCCTGAAGGCTTTATGGACCATTTGTTTCGTCCCTGCCTGGTCTCAAACACGCCACCACTGACTGCCAAGCGCAACCATTACCAGCTACGCCAAAGAAAAGCTAGCTATTTGTTGATGCGGGTGGCCTGTTACATACCTGAGGAGTGAGTTTCACCGATTCACACCGGTTACACAAATAATAAAAAATGAACACAAAAAATAAACTCTAACCGTAGAATGCTAATCGGTCTGATAGCATGTCAAACTCCAGAGCCTTAGGTCTTTGGCAGGGGCGTCGTTAGATCCTTTTTACTGGGGCACGTGCCCCAGTATAAATCTTCTGTGCCCCAGTAAAATCAAATGTTTGACTTTTAACAATTTACTTAATGAGTCAGTGCATTTTTTTAGATTGATAATCCCGGCAACCTTTGAATCAAATAATTTTAACCTAAAACACAAAGCGATGCCCGCAGAAATCCATGTCAGCATGCTCTTCTGAGCTTGCCAAATAGTCACTGCAGCACGCACACAGAAGTCTCGGAAAACTAGTCAGAATTGAGGAAGGTTAAGAAAACCTTACAAAACTAAAGAAAGTTTCTACATAGGCCAACCGATCATCTTATTTTGACTACAACGTAAAAACAATATAACATTAAGGTCAAAAAACAGTATTTGCACTCAAATGAATAAGAAAGAAATGCTCACTCGCATTAACTATTGATGTCCCTGCCAAAGCTGTTATCAAACTTGCGTCCCTGAACTATTGTATAGAGGGTTAAGCAAGGGGAGTTTATAGAGCCTAGCTAGTAGTGCATTGTGCGCAGCAAGTTTGGAAGAAAAAAACGGATATGAATAGGGGCCTGTGCCCTAGTAGGGCTTTATGTCTAACAACGCCCCTGGTCTTTGGTAGAACCAATTACAGTGAGAGGGAGATCCGCCAGTGGTCATAAAACACTGGTTGAAACCAATTGGCCTGTAGTTTCCCGCCTGATTTACCGACAGCGGTTAGCATAAGGTGCTGTTTAAATGTTTCTTTCAGATCTGAACACAATCAGTATGGACCTTTTTTTGTTCCTGAAGGTTTAAGATTAAACGTGTCTCTAAGCAACCTCCTTCTTTTTTTAACACAGAGATTAGACCTTTGTTTATCTGACTGGGTTTGGACATGTAAATCATCATATCACTCTTTAGATTTCCTATGCAACAGCATGTGCCATCAAGAGCTGAAATACGCTCTGTCTCGAATCTCACATCAACATTCTTAAATAATGAATTCCTACATTTACATCACAGGAGGAAATAAACGCCAGCATAACCAACATACTTTATTTACTGAGTTAACTTCCTCTCACCTGTTCTCGGAAGACAAGCTCTCTCCTGGCCCTGGCCTCGGAGGAGGAAGCCTTCCACAAAACAGATCTACTTTCCCCACTGCTAATTTGCACAGCTAGGTTAAGCTTATGTAAAGGAGATGCATCGCGAGTACTTCGGAGAGCCCCCGGAAACCAACACTTTCCCATCTTCCCTCCCCTTTGACAGGCGAGTGACAGCTTTTTAAATGCAAACTGTCATTAACACACACAACCCTGCGCGACACCTGCTTTAATCACAGCAACAAAGGCTCAGCGAGTGGCCGCTCAGGAGCCCCCTCTCCCTGTGATATTGAAATGACGGGGGAGGTACAGTGCAGGAAAACAACAACATCAAAGAATGCGCTGCGTACAGGGAGACGTGGCGCCGCGCGGCTCCTTCCACACAGTGTTAATCAGCCTAATTTTCAAAGTGATTAAAGAAGAAGACGGCAGGGAAAAAAAGGAAAAGAGAGAAGAAAAAAAAAATGGCGTGGTATAAAAGTTGATGAATTCACTTATAGTTGTGTGTTATTGACTCCCCTGTCCAGAGAGTACAGTCTACCTTGAACTAAGCAACCATGCATGCAGCTGCCAGCTGAGTGCTGTCTAGATGGAGGATGCACTCACTAGGTTTTGGGCACGATCCTGTGCTCTGGTTTCAGGGCAGCGTGCTACCCTCACCCCACCACCAGCACCACCGGCACCATTCATGACACATTTGACTCATACGTCCTCTGGCATTGTGGGTAATTTTTCTCAGCAGCACAGCCCTGGCCAGCGGACAGAAGTGGAGGGAAAGAGAGAGAGATAGAGAGAGAGAGAAAGGGGGAGGAAGGGAGAACTGAAGCAAGATAGAGGGGGGAGGGGGGATTGCAGAAAAAGACGAAGAGAGAGACAGGGTTAGAGTAGAGAAAAAGAGTGGGGGAGAGCAGAGGGGAAAGAAAGAAAGAAAGAAAGAAAGAAAGAAAGAAAGAAAGAAAGAAAGAAAGAAAAAGACAGAGTATTCGTGCCTGTGTGTGTTTTTGTGCATATGAGTTTGTGTGTGCATGTGAGTTGTTGTTAAGTCGTGTTACTATAACTTTGGGACCAATGTAACTGCAATTATTAGACATCTGCTGCCATCCCCCGAGAGAATAAATCAATAGCCACTCTGAGTAATCAAATTTAATCACCCAGGCACCAGTCTACTGGATGTAATTAATGGACACAGCACATAACATATATCTGTGAATGACTGCCATGAGTCCTCACCCGTAAATAACGTAATAAAATGTCACAGCATGTTCTGAGGCTATCCGTTGACTTCCACAAGCCTCACTGCAGGCTAAGCAGGAGAAAAACAGAGCTTTTATATAAACCAAAATGGATTTGGAATACAGAGCAAAGTTCAAAAGCAGAACCATGCAGATATTGTTGCTATTGTTTGTGCCAGCCTCCAAACTTGCTGTACCTGTCCTTCAAAACTTGGTCAAATTCATATCTGTTGTGTTTTTATTAGAAAGAGGAATCAATTCAGTCCTTGGAAACTGAGTAGATTTTTACTGCAATTCCATTACATTTTGGTGTTTCATCCAAAACATCTGAGCCCTTTCTCAGTTCAGATCAGATCTTCATCTACCACCAAAGTTCATGCTAGCTAAGCGTTGAGTCATTGCAATGAACAATATTCACATCTTTATCTAACACTGAAGTTCATCTTGTGTGCTCGCTAAGCCTTGAGTCATTGCAATGAACAATGTTTATAGTAGGAAATTGCCATGTGTTTTTGTGATGAGGTAGATGAGGTCATGTCTGAGACGAGCATCTAACAAGAGACAAATCTCGTCTTCAAAAACTTGCGAAACATGATCAAGTATTCACTTCTATGTTAATTAGATTTCCTCAGGGGTTCCTGTAGATGTTAAACCCAACAGGACAGTGCTGGTACTGAGCGAAGAGAACAAACAGGCCTTTCCTGTGCCTGAAACATGGTCTATTTCAGCTGGGCACACAAATCCCCACAGACTTTCATCAGATGAGGATTTTGTGGATTTTCTGCAGAGCGGATGAGGAGAAATCCCCAAATCCCTCAACAAGACGATCCTGATGACATTTATGAATGGATCTGGGCAAACATCCCCGCACGAAACAGGAAGTTAGTTATTAGCAAAATCGGAAGAATTGGTGCCGTTTTCTTTTTAACATAAATAACACAGCTCATTGATGCATTTGATGAAGCATGGAATGTGACCCCCCCCCCCCCAACACCTTCTTCATACTAACAAGATGTTAAACACATGTTTTTTGCATGATGAACTGACTGAAGAGACATCCTGTTGACTACAGCCTTCACCATGGGGCTAGCTACTTAAGTGACCCGATGGGCCACCATGCGTTTCTGGAAGCGGCATTGATGGGGAGTATGTTCTGCCACAGGGAGACATATCTGGGTTCATACCAACATGTCTACTCCTTTGGGCATTTTAATATTAATGAGTTGATGTGGCACAAGTCAAAGCCACTTAAGCAACCAGTCTGTATGCATGACTGACACTGCAGCTTGACATGAGCAGTGAAACAAGGGTGTGGGTGAAGGGGTTCGGCTCCCCATCCAGGTCACGGGACCGTGGGCTGACGCCGAGAGACAGATCCACATAAAATATGTAGAATGATTCATAGGAGGAAAGGAGGAGCCCTCTGGCTGTACATCATGCCCAAGTCACCTTGATCATGACCCCCCTTCCTTCTTTCCATCTCTCTCTCTTTCTCTCTCTCTCTCTCTCTCTCTCTCTCTCTCTCTCTCTCTCTCTCTCTCTCTCTCTCTCTCTCTCTCTCTCTCTCTCTCTCCCCCCTCTCTCTCTCCCCCTCTCTCTCTCTCTTTCTCTCTCCTTGCTGTCCAAAACTCCACTGTGGCCTACCTTCATAGTGCTCATGCTTTGCACTGTAACAGATGTGTGAGAGCATGCACACAAGTGGATGTGGATGTGTGTGTGAAAAACAACAACAGAGAGCAGTGTGTCTTCTTGGCCAAGTATGGGCTTACGTATTACAGTAAAGTTAAGGTCTCTTCTTCTCCATCCTGACATCATCCATCCTCTACCCTGCTGGCCAGGGTTCAGGACTGGTCCGGACGCCCTCATCAATGTCGCTTGGCTGAATAATCTGTATGGCAACAGTCTGGGTACTTTCTCACTTTTTTCCAGGCTGTTCTGCAGATGGATCCGCTGTGATGTTCATGTCTGTGCCAGCTGTACCCTCTAGCTAGAAGTTGTGTACAAATGCACAGTTCACGCACAATGTAAGTAAATAAGCACTTTGCATTAAATTTGTATGAACCGTGCGTGGGGTTGATTTGAGTTCACAATGATCCTGTTATTATGTTACATTACGATATAGTTCATGCATGTTAGAGTGAACATTTCATATCCCCCCTCAAGTCCTTCAGCCTTTCCTTCTCCTAGAAAGCATTAGCCTTACTCAGAGTCTTTGTTAAGGAAACACAGCTTCTCTCCTGGGCCCCTGTTTACAGTTTTTAGCAACACATTATTATGCATCAAAAGCTTTTGTCAGCACATTTATAGTTGTTATTTATTTATTTATTTTAGTTTTACATGATGTTATTTTTGGATGGAAGAAGAGGAACGGCAGTTTCTGATCTGTGAACACAAAGGGAGATATTTTAATGATAGTACAGCCATGGGTCAGTATCACTATGGTGGCACGTATTGAAGTCTTGGTGCGTTTCTTAGCCAAATGCAGCGGTAAGCAGAACACACCATACTCCTCCCCAAGGTTTAATTGTATTATGTTCCTTTTTACCCGCTCTCCACGCACTTTATACAAGTGCTGCGGATGACAACCATTTTACTTCATTTTCCCTTTTTGGTGATTGATAGGGCAGAAGAAATGATGATTAATGTCTGAAGTAAACGCAAAGCATTCATTGTCTTCACATGAGCTCCTCTCTCCCCTCAACCTCATCTGTCTCTCTGTTCCTCTTTGTTGTTTTCATGGTGAACTTCTAACATTAGAAAACTCAAGAGAAGCAATTACTGTCTCCCAGCATTTCAGCTTTAGCGTCAAGCCCTCCATGTGTCAATTATAAAGAGGAAATTGTCAAAACGAAAAAGGAAACATAGGCCACAGGGCCTAAAGAAACCACTGAGAAGAACTGAATGAAATGATTAGTAAAATGTACCTACATGTGGATCAATTAAGAAGTTTACATGTTTATTTCTTTACATCTCAAACCGTTACCTCTCAATATCATTACCAGAATTCATTACTTCCAGATGGGAACCAATGATATCGCCTATTGCGGCTAAATCATCTACTTGGCCTTTGAAGGAGGAGAGTTCAATCTAAGGAAATACCCTGCGAAATGAAATTAACAGGTGAGAATTACGCAGTAGTCGTTAGTAGACATCACCTCAGGACATTCTCGTCAGATTTATGTGGAATTATTTCGGTGATAAAACCAGGATGTGCCGCAACTCGGCACACACTTGTCCATTCATGTAATTAACTTGAGCGTTCCTGTTAGCAGTGGCGGCTAATAAGCTCCGGCGGGAACACGGGGCGGCAGGTGAACCCATAGCCCTGGAGATGTTAAACACAGATGAATAGATGCCATAGCACACGCTAGTGCCACTAAATCAGACAAAACGAGCGCAAGAACAGGACGCAAATTGCAGTGGCGGTGAGAGCCAGATAGGAGGGTAAATGGACAGGCTTCTTATCGTTATTGGAAACTCGTAACCTCTCGCATGCGAGTTTACCTCTCCAATCTATCACCCTGTAGCCCGTCTTAGGCTACATTCATGGAGTTTCTGTCTTTGGAGAGGTGGCGTGAGGTTAAACACTGACATCTTTACACGTGAACAAGTACCTGCTGTAACACAGTATCTTTGATCACTATGGTTCTATGGATGGTCAACCAAGGGAGAATTATTAGTTTACTGTACACTTCTTTTTTTTTTTACCTCTGCAACCATGCTGACATGACAATTCACAGTATGAACTTAGTTATTATAACTTAGTTGCGTAGTGACTAATTGGTTGTTAAGTATTTGGAAATGGGATTGAAGGTTCATTGTTGTGGAACAAAGATGTGCCCCTGAAACCCCAGAAACTTCATAACCACTCAATTATCTGTTTTTTGACTCAAATTAAACTGATATAAAACTATCAGTCGACAGTAGCAAGATGAAAGTGTTGTTTTTTTTACCTGCGCAAAAACACACGACTTAAGATCATGAGGCAGTGGCAGGTGAGTGTGTCAGAACAATCCCTTTGTATATTTCATGGAATATTGCCAGTAACTTTGCTAAGTCAACCCAATCGTTCCGCCTTTTTCACTGTCTGTTTTCTCTTTGATGTAAATAATAAAAATGTTAGATGTTGCCTTCCAGCTGCCCCTGTGTTTGTCTGAAAAACAAGAAACAGATTTTGGAAGGTGAAAAGATGGAGAAGGAGAGGTAGAAAGTATACTTGATGGGACTGTATGTCTAACAACCTTTAGTCCCTGCAGGAGATTCTTTGAAAAGAAAAAAGTTCTAAGTAAACTCCCTTAGGTAAACTCACCTTCTACAGGGTTTTTAGAACCCCAAATTCTATGTAGATGTCTCATTTTTATCAACACTGGAAGTTTTCTTGCACGTAATTAATGTGAAATAATCAACACATTGCCATGTCTCTGATCTCTACAGCAGCATGGTGTAAAATATAAATCCAAATAGTTAATAGCCTTTGTTCCCCTCACGACTCTCATGCCTTTACCTCTGTAAAGGATCTGTCCTGTTATTTTTCCTGATATCCTCCCCTTTCTGCTCCTCCTCTTCCTCCTCCCTCTTTCAATCTCCCACCGTCCTTCAGATGGACGGTCTGCAGGCCCTGCTGCAGTAATTAAGCTGCAGCGGTATATCTGGGGAGATCCTGGCAGCGACCATGGAAAATTAGACTGTGGGATAATGAGGGGTGAGGGACATGTACTGACGCTCCACACTGCTGCATTAAAATCAAAGGACTTTCACAGCTAATTGGAGATGGGTTAAACTGCTTGGCCCGCCCTCCCCCTCTCCCCCCCCCCCCATTTCACCCCTAGGATACAACTGCCGTGCTTGGATTGTGGTTCTGGATGCCTTTTTCCTTATCAAGTCAGTATTTTGTCTCTATTCTGGAGATCTGTCGTGGATATTTTACAACACAAGGTGGCTTGGTCTCAACGCATCATGGGGATAATGTATACATTACATGTATTGTGCTGTAAATACTTCTTGCAAGGTTCACCCCCCCCCCCCCCCACCCCACCTACATCTCATTCTTCCCTTATATAAAGGGGTCAGACTGTTGTCTTATTCTGGTTCTGTCTCACAAAAAGGAGATGGATAAGATTAACGCAGTATTGAACAGGTTGGTTCTTTGGGTTTAGAAACTAATCTTCAAACCTGGTGTTTTTGTATGACAAGATTGAGAACACCCACTGAGAGTAGGATACGGAGTTAGTCTTCCTTGCTACATGAAGGGGCCCAGCAACCTGTCAGATCCTAATGTAGAGACATCTAACCAACTGCATAGGAGGATTAGATCCTCAGGATGAGGCTGAGAATGAAGAGATTCAGTTTTGAGGACATGGAGACGTGCAATGAAACAATACCTTGTCACCTTGAGATGATGCCTCTTCACTATCACCTGGATCAGTATTCTCCATTCTCAGACTAGAGTCTGCTTAGGATGTGTCAGTCAGCAGTAACTCATGGTTATATATATTTTCATACCATGCTACTGAACGCACTGGACTGGTCATTGCTTGGTTCACGCCTCCACAAGTTTGAATTCCAGCACACAACATTTAGACTCACTATCAAGAAGTTGTCATAACACCCATTGGTAAATTGCTTGGTAAATTCCTTGGTAAATTCCTTGGTAAATTTCTTGTCTGTGCAAAAATTCATGGCGAATAAAATCCCTTCTGATTCTGATTCTGAGCGCGTAACCCAGAGTCTCAGTCAAGCACCTACCACTGCCGACACCGTCAGTCATCAGTGATGGGTACAATAGGTTCTGACAGATGAAAGGAGCCAATTACTGCAGGAATGATATTAAAATCCGAGGTTTTGTAAACCTTGAGTGTGTTATGAGGCTGACTCTGGGAAACCTGAACATTCTGAGGAAAAAATATGTTTTAGGCATTCTCAGGTTGGTGACAGATTTATGAATAAACTATTTCAGTTTTAAGAAAGGTTCTTTTTATTCACACCTATCCTTCTTTTATTCTGTCACACAATCAAAGTGTACATCAAACACACAGAGAAATAAGCCCGGTGATTTTTTTTCATTTGTTAAAAATGACGGCTTTGCTATATTCTTTTACCAACGTTGGTTTCTGGAGGATTCTTGAGAGGATGGAATTATATTCGACATGTCAAAATATCTTACAATCAGTACAAACGCTTTTATATGGATAGAGAACGCTATTTATTAGACAAGCCAGAATAAGACTTTCATTACATAAACAAACCCCATACAAAGTCCATACCCTTCACTAATGTGCTTCAATGTGATTAATCAATTAGTTTATTTTTCTTTCCTCGACAACTATATTGAACAACGAAATAAGTAATTTCTTCAAATTTTCTCTTCAAATGTTCCACTCTAACCAAGCCCTATTTTTTTTATTATTATTTCCAGTTTTCAGACCAAAGAGTTTCTGGCGTGTGAGAGAAGCTTGGCTTGTGATAGTTAGGCTGAGGCAGGGATGTCCACAGGGATGGGCTGGAGAGGACAGAAGCACAAAGGAGATCTGAGGGGTCTTTCTGCTGTTCACCAACCAAATAAAGCTGGCTGGTAGACGATATTATACTTCTTGGTTCCTTCGGCCATTAAATGGTGGATTGTTAAACCCATAGCAATGATTTCTTACAGTACACGGTGTTGTTCTTCAGTAACATAAAAACATGTGATTTCACTTTCAGTGTCTTCAGAGAAGTGACCCTGCTAAAAGAGATGGAGGGCCGGTGTCCCTCTTTGTGAGTAAACATGTCTTGCTATTGATGTGTGTGTCTGTATCTGTTGATGCCTGTGCGGACCTTCCACCCAGAGGGAACTCCTAACAGCAGCATCGCCGTACAAAACACACACACAAAGGCCCAAACTATCCATTAACCCAGCAAAATCATCTTGTTGTGTGTGGCAACGATTACTTCTGCTTTCCATAATCACACTCGTGGAAAAAACTGAGCAAGAATTGATGTTCAAAAATCAGAATGAGACAAAAAAGGACAGCAACTGCAGTTAGTCAACTCCCTTCAGCTGCATTGTCTCTGGTAATGAAATTTATGAGACTGAGAGAAAGAGAGAGAGAGACTTCCGAGACCAGGGATCCCTCTCTGCCAACAGATGTTTGTGGAATGAAAGGCCTAGTTGAAAGGAAAAGAAAGCTGGTTAGGGAGAGAAAGAAAGAGTGAGTGAGAAGGAGAGAGAGAGAGAGAGAGAGAGAGAGAAAGAGAGAGAGAGAAAGAGAGAGAGAGAGATAAGGGGGGGGGCAGAAAAACAGCAATATTGTAATCTTGAGATGGAAGGAATGTGGTTGAATGCATTCTTTATTTTCGACAAGGGGTACAGGGACAAAGGGACCGGGGCTGATTTCTACATTGTAAATGTATTAGAGTGCCATCTCGCCAGCCCAGGAACGCTGCGTCAGGATCTAGAGTTAAACAATGTCGCACGCCCTTTATCTCTCTGCCACACTCTCCGGAGGACCCCGTGGAATAGACTTGTTAGCGATCCCCAGAGGAGAACAGCCCAAGAAGCTACTCTCATTCAAGTGCCAGGGGTTGAATCCTGCTTGAAATATGCTCAAATCCAAGTTCACTCCAGTGTGACTACTTGTCACTTGGCAGATACCTCCACAGTCTGCTGGTTTGTGGAAGAATGAGTTTCAATTGGCTGAATAAGGAAAAGAGCTGCTCTTCATTTAGATCCTTTGGGCGGCATAGGGATGGGGTGAGGAGGCTGGGGGATGGTGGGGGAGTGAGGTAAGTTACTTTTAATTTCACAATGTTATTTGCACTATTGTGCCCAGATACACCTTCTTCTACACATGAGTCAGAGGTAGGTGCGTGTGTATTTGTTTCTATGAGAGTGTAAAGTGGGTTCTTAGTTCCTACCTGACTGACTGCATGTGTACTAAGCATCCCTTGTTGACCAAACACTGTAGCTAGTTTTGTCATTCACCTCACACTGAACTGAATTTGGCATCAACAACATGACTTTGAATACCTTATTCTAGACCAATAGGCCTACATAAAACATTTTTTTGGGCATTAACATGCCTCTCGAGACTACTGCTTAGACTACCTTTGTTTTACATTTACATTTAGCAGACACTCTTATCCAGAGCGACTTACAGTAAGTACAGGGTCATTCCCCCGAGGCAAGTAGGGTGAAGTGCCTTGCCCAAGGACACAACGTCATTTGGCATGGCCGGGAATCGAACGGGCGACCTTCAGATTACTAGCCCGATTCCCTAACCGCTCAGCCACCTGACTCCCATTAAGTTTTAATTAAAAAGAGACTAAAATACAATTTTCATTGACTTAAATTAGACTAAATGTCATCAGTTTTTGTAGACTAAAACCAGACGAAAATAGTCAGGGATAAGTCTGACTAAAATAAGACGCTCTGTGTTCTAATAAGATGCTCAGACTTTTAGTCGACTGAAACTTGACTGGACTAAAAAGAGTATGAACGTGACTAAAACTAATAAAAACTCAAATGACAGCTTTACACAAAGACTAGACTAGAACTAAAATTAAAACAGGCTGCCAAAAACAACTTTAACTGGAAAGCACATTGAATGACTTGCAGCACAAAGAAACAAGGACACAGAGTGCAATACCTCTAAACCAACGTTTTCCTGTTTGGAAGCAGATGTCCTTCAACTTCATTCACATACCCCGCACATTGGCCATGTCAGGGTTGGGTGAAATTGGGATTTTTACTTTTAATAAACTGACTAAGATGGCTTCCATCGACCTTCAGGTAAGACAAAACATCAGCGTGTACAAGAATCGAGGAGATAAATGGCTACAAGAGGTTGAGACAGCGTCATTCTCTCTTCTCAGCTCTTGCCTCTGTATGGACACTAGTTAAAAAGCCTCTCTTTGCGGGGCCTGGGGTGTCTGTTTTGATCAAACTCACTGAAAACACAGTTTGTTCCCACAAGGGACAGACAAGTACAGGTGATTGACATTGCCACAGCTGTGTGACACTGTGAGGCACTCTTCCATCATCTCTGCCATGTTATTATCACTTAATAGATGAAGCAAATGAAATACGACCACTCTGTCTTCAACACGATCCTTATCTGCAGACACACAGATGCCAGAACAGCACTAGTGGCACGCAGCGATTTATTGAATACAAGTTACGATGACAGTTAGATAACACATCCAATCTACATGTGAACAAAATACAATTTTGAAAACGTAGGCGTCTGGGAGAGAGGAGGTGTATAAAACAGGAAAGAACACATCGAGGCTTTAATTACAATAATGAAAAAACTGTGGAACAACTGTGGGTTTCAGTGTGGAATCTGGGATGAACACATTAGTGGCCTCTGACAGATGAGTTCTAATTGTTACCTCTGGCAAGAAAGAGACTTCACACGAGAGAACAAAAGACACCCTTCCAGCGCCTGGCTTGATGCAATGTGAGGATGACCTTGGTGCATCGCACTCTTCAGAAACATCCTTGAAGACTTCATCCTGACCAACTCCCCAAATGCAGTCTTCTAGGTGTCTGGCTGATAGACTGATTAATTTACCTCTGTCACGATTTCAGGCTGCCGCGACGGTCGCTCACAGACAGATAAATGTTCTCTTGTTTCTCTGTCCCTTTGACTTCCTGCACTTTGCGAGTCTCTTTGTTACGTCCTCTCCTCCTGTCCTTGAGCGATTGCCTCATCACAGTTATTGTTTTCATGAAACAATTACTTTATGTAGGTGACTGCGGATTTTGTATTCAAATAGATGCACTGCACCTGAATTGTAGGTATTGCTTGAAGGAAGATTTGGAAGTTTGTGCCATAATCACCTCTTGCGTCAAAGGAAGATGTGTTTATGTGTCCATGCCTGTCAAGACGAAAAAAAACATGAAATGTTTGCCTTCAAAATGTGTGTAAAGTAATGTCTGTCACTGTTTCTCTTCTGTTCTGTCACCATGACAACCTTGTCTGCACCCAGCCCCTTGCCCTCCTTGCCCCCTTTGCCCCTGTGGCATTCTGATTGACGTCTCAATGATGCAAACAAACAAACTTGCAGAGTCAAGAAACCACGACTGTCTGCCTCTCAGCCTAAAGAATTACTTAAGATGGGATCTCCTTATTTCCTCACTCAACATGTTGACACCCCCCCGCCCCCTCTCTGTGTTCAGAAGGATGGGTGGAAGAGGTGAAAGCTTCACGCTTGTCAAGGGGAGGGAAATAGAATCAGTGGGCAGTCAAGTCATCACTCAACACGGTCAGGGTTCCCTTTGACCAACCAAGGCCGGAGTCTGATAAAAAAAACATCCATTCAGATTCAGTTAATGTGAATCCTTGACTTCTTCTCTGATGCTTCCTCTCTTTGCTGTTAATGACAATGCATTGATGGTCTTCTCTGTCTGTTAGTGGACAAAGGTTCTATTATTAAATTATATAGTTAATATAATTTATAATACATGTTTAACCCATGAATGAAAGGGGTGTTGTTGCAGATGAATTTCCCTGAAAGACCTTCCACAGTGTCACTATTATAAATACCTCAGTTGACTGTCTGTGTTTTTCTGGACTACTTCAAAGGACATGAACAGTTATCCCTGCATACGCTTTATATACATATATATACACTGTATACTGGTCTATATATATACATACATAAATACTGTACATATATATTCGTATGTGTTTGAGATTTGCTAACAGAGTTATCCATTTAGCAAACTTTAAATTGCTTCCAAATTGTGAGTATAGTGCGAGATGAGCTTGTCTGTGTTTGTGTGGGCTTGGGTTTGGGGAGTTGAGTTGGGGGGTTGTGCTAGATGAGCCATTGATCCCTCCCAGAATGCTATCCCTCTGGGTCCCTCCTCCTACACCTCCCCTCTCTCTCCCACCTGCCCTCTCTCCCCCATCTCCCCTCTCTCCCCAACCCCTCGCTCCCCCACCTCCCCTCTCTCTCCCACTTCCCCCTGCCACCATTGACTTCCTGCCCAGACGTTCCGCTGTCACGGCAGGCCCTGACATTTAATGATCCTTTGATGGAGTAACGTCACATTTATCACCGGTCGCGGCCCTACGTGAGAAAGCGCTGTCCGAGCGGTGAACACACGCCAGGAGAACAAACACAGCGAGGAGAGCTGCCAGGAGGGGAGCTACCGTGTGCTGAATGACAACAGAGCCAAACCCATCAGGAATAATATAGAACAAACCCAGTCTGGAGTGATATAGAACTAACCCATCAGGAGTAACATAGAACTAACCCATTCTGGAATTATATAGAACTAACCCAGTCTGGAGTGATATAGAACTAACCCAGTCTGGAGTGATATAGATCTAACCCAGTCTGGAGTGATATAGAACTAAGCCATCTGGATTGATATAGAACTAACCCATCAGGCGTAATATAAAACTAACCCAGTCTGGAGTGATATAAAACTAACCCAGTCTGGAGTGATATAGATCTAACCCAGTCTGGAGTGATATAGAACCAACCCATCTGGAGTGATATAGAACTAACCCTGTCTAGAGTGATATAGAACTAACCCTGTCTAGAGTAATATAGAACTAACTCTGTCTGGAGCAAACACTGTATTCCATGTCACAGGTGTGTCTGAAATGAATTAGATTTGTTTTCTAAACACTCAAGCTACTTGGACTGTATACCACTGTCCACTATACTTACATCGGCTTAGGACTGATTTGCCTATGAAAGGGTTTTAAATGCCTCAGCTAACAGGATAATGTCCAACAGTCAGCTGAAAGCCAAGCCCATTATCTGAACCCTTCTCAGTTCATTATCTGAACTCTATCCTCCTAGCATAGGAATAAAAGTAGCTCATTACAGAACCAAGGGTTACACCTTAAGCACTGGCGAGTACAAAGACATCCAGAACACTCTTTAGCCCAGAGCGTTCGGCGCGTGTCGCCCGAGTGGTGAAAACTGCTCTGTAAGTTAAAACAGGGACTACTCTGAGTTGGGGTAATTATGCATCGCTCCCTGTGACATATCACTGCACAGAAAAAGCTGCTTCGCTAATTTTCCATTTTCTCTGCAAAAGAGAAGGCGAGGCTAAACAGTGGAGGGGTTTTGGAAGAGATGTGTTAATTTACAAAAGGCTCGAGGAAGACTTAATTAAGCCAGCTGCGGGATGTGGAAAAAAAAAACGCTGAGTCCTGGAGACACAAAATATTTATTCATCAGCATATTAATGTTTAATTCCTTTTTTCCTATTTTTAAATGGAGGGAGAATGGAGGAAAGCTTTGAACATTTGACCCTATATGTAAAAGTATAGGCTCAGTAAGGATCGCCTAAGGGAGATTCATAGTCATAAAAAGTCCATTAGGAACTGGCGGGGAAGCAATGCACCTATGAATATGTAGAACATCTCTTTTATAAATCCTCTCAAACACCTCCTACTCCGCCGTGTAATGGTCAATCTGAAGGAGCGGTTTTAATCTCTTCTCCATTAAATATGAGTTCAGGAAATGAAGATTACTAGGTTAGTGGGGAGCTAGCACTCATTCTTTCCTTCATACATTTCTCTAAAAGCCTTTGATTGTATGTTGGCGTGTGTGCGTGTGTGTGTGACCCTGTGTCCCAGACTAGTTTTCCTCATTGTGGATGGGTGGGTGGATGGGTGTGTTTGCAGTTCACAGGTTTCTTCAGACTTCTCAGGATAACCATAAAACCACCCATAGTCACTATCTGGAACAAAGACGATACATCGAGATAGTTATCAGTCACATTTGGCATTTGACATGAATTACAGCTTTACCAAACCCTGTGGTGATCTTACTCACTTAACCCTCCAGTAGGTAATTGCTCGACATGAGGGACACATGACATTTACCATCAAAGCTTCAACTGGACTGAACTCAGAAATGCAATACTGATATTGGAAGCTTACGCTAATAACATTCTATATCTCACATCCATGCACTCCTGGCACTGTTGGAGCTATAAGAATGGGAAATAAAGATAAATAGATGGTGAGAGATGCCTGATGACAAGAGTAAACTGAGCCAGTGGAAATGGTGTGTTTTGTTAGACTCAAGCCTAATTACATAGCAACAAATGAGTTGTCAATCCTGAGAATGCATTGTGTGCCCCTATCTTTGGAACCCATCAAGTCCACCCAATTAGAAGCCACGATGAAAGAGAGAGAGAGAGAGAGAGAGAGAGAGAGAGAGAAAGGAGAGAGAGAGACAGAGAGAGAGACAGAAAGAGACAGAAAGAGAGAAAGGAGAGAGAGACGGCGAGAAAGAGAGACAGAAAGAGAGAAAGGAGAGAGACAGAAAAGAGAGAGAGAGAGAGGATAGAGATGGCAGCAAAGAGCGGACCCCTCGTTCAGCTAATTCATGATTGCCAATTAAAACAGAATAGTGAGCAAAGTTGTAAAGCTGTCAGGAGGGGGCCAGATGAATTACCCTCTTCCTCTTTGAATGATGGATGCTTTCATTTCTCTACCTTATCTTATTTATTCTCAAGGTGGGGGGAGATGGGGTGTAAGGGAGGAGGTGTGTGTGTGTGTATATATATGTGTGTGTGGTAGGGGGAGCTGCAACCATTTAGTGTGTGTCGCTAATGAACAAGGCGTTGAGACTCTGACGGTAACTTTTGCACAGTTTGTTTTCCTCCCATCACCTCTCAGATGATGTCAGCTAGCCTAATTAAATCAGTGATCTGAGACCCAGGCTGCACCCTACCTGAGACGTGCACCCTTAAACGCCTTCCTCTGAACTAAAACAACCACCTGCTGTAAAGTGGCCACCATAACTAGTCACCTCACCAGTTCAAATGATGGATACATTTATTTCTTTCATTGCTGGCTGAAATATCATTTGTAGGGCTATTACAACCAGGTTTTCAAATTGTCACACGACTCCAGAACATTTGGTGTTCATGGACTGTCCATAGCCTGCCCAGGAGAAACAGCAACCAGCTATACAATTAATCTTGTCATTCTGAGAAAAAAAGTCACCCGCTGGCCCAATCCCCCCCCCCCCCCCCCCCCTCCTTTGGATAATGTTGGAGATGACAGCAGTAAATGTTGTGTGAGAACAATAGTGAAATGTAGGCAAGGTATCGTGTCCTGACAGTGTCTTCTGCCCCATTAGCCAGTGTTGCCTCACTATTGATGGTCTAATTAAAACACGTCAGCATGAAGTACTGAAATATGTCCCCATCTTTTAAGGCTTGAATTGATAGCTTACATTAATTTCCACTTTCTCAATATGACTTTTAATTTCACTGGCAAAATGTGAACTTGTGTCTTCACATGCACTCCCCCCCCCTCCCACCCTGCTCACAGGACCATACATCAAAGTCCAACCATGACAGTGTTCATCACCTCTGCCTTAGTGATGCTTTCCACAGACATACACACCCACACCCACACACTAAGGCTCTCGTATTAAGCGTTGAACTTGCTGTTCAGGGGAATATCAAGCCTATCTGCTGCCAAAGTGCGACGCAACTGATGGTTTGTTGGAACAGTTATTTTGAGCATTGCGTCCTCTCCTCCCTCACTGTCTCCTGCAGGTCAAAGGGCCAAACCAACGAGGCCCCTCCACTCAGAAGTCTGGCTCCCCCCGTGTTCCCATTAAAACCCTGTTGTATCCTCTTGATGAGATCGCCCCCCTGGCGGATTCATGAAGCCTATGATGAAGACACCTTGCTGACCTCATTGGCCAGATTTATTTATTCTCTATCCATGTGAGAAGCCCCCCCCCCATCCTTTCAGATGGTATGACTGTGACCCTGCTCTCAGGGAGATACCCAGGGAGAGAGAGACGGGGATATTTCTCTATCCTGTGGAGAGACTCTGGCTCCAGAGGACAGCTAGCTTGTCTGGATGCTTCAAGGGAGGAGGGGGGGGGGGATAAGGGCTCGGTAGGTCAGGCCTTTTGTAGCAGATTAAAAGAGGCTGTCACCAATGTCAGCTGTCCCGGGAATTGATGAAGTGGCACCGGAAATGAAAGCTGTGACGGACACGGACCACCCAGTCAAGCCGCCCCTCGTCCTGCCGTTCCCCGCTCCTGGCCGCGGCCTCATTCTACCGGCCGCGTGAGAGCCCCAGGAGGCCCCATGTCAGCCTAAGCCAGTGTGGCCCACACACCCCCCAGGCCCCCTCAGTGGGAAGGGGGCTCTGAGCCAGGCGGAGGTCTTCTACCACAGCACCCCTGGGGGCCCTGGCTCAATCAAGTGCTGCCAGCCTGGACCGCTGATCCACAGCTTCACTGCTGAGGGAAACTCTGATGTGGAGGGAGACAGGAAGTGCTGGACCCCTGTCTCACTCTCTCTTTTGCTCTCTCTTTCTCTCGCTCTGTCTTTTTTCTGCTTCTAAATTGACTTTTCCCTCTGGCAGCGCATGGCTTTTGACATATGTGAAAGTTACTGTTGGAGTTTGATTTAAGAGGGGTTAGAGAGACAGAGAGAGAGTGAGTGAGTGAGTGAGTGAGTGAGAAAAAGAGACATTGAGGGAAAGGATTGAAAGGGAGTGGATGGTGTTGATGCTATGAGTTAGAAGCACTGTTTGGCTTTGTTTGAGAAATGCTATGTTATTCCTATTGACACCCAGAGATGCTAATCTTTGTGCAATTCCTGTTTCGTGTTTCAATTGCTTCTATTCATCAGGGACAATGTATTAATGAGTATGTGTCACCATCCTGCTAGGAATAGGCTGGTACATACTGATGATAATAATGCATCCAAACATCTCTCTCTCTCTCACTGTCTCGCTGTCTCTCTTTGTCTCTCTCTCTTTCTCCCTCCCCTGTAGTCCAAACAAATTTGATCCTTTCTTCGTTTCACAGATAAACATAGAACACATTTTCATTAAAGAGAAGCATGTGTCCCACGAGAGATGGGAAATGCTACTGTATGAAACCCTCGCAACAGTCTTTACTCTCTCATGACATCTGCAAAGGAGAGTTAGTTGGTGCTATGTGTCATCCCTGGCCTGACTCCTTCCACTCATTAGAACCAGTCATTCATCCTGCCTCCACCGTCTTCTTCGAGTTCATCAGAGATCCTCGACTACCTGTTTTGCTCTGGTCCCTCTGTCGACACCACAATCATGTCACAGGGAATTGTGCCTGCAGACTTGTGTGGGACATAGCTCTATTTGGTGTCAGATTGTATCCAAGGGGGTCTTTTGTGAGGCCAGGAGCAGCAGGATAGTTGGAGCTCTGCCTCCGGGCCTGTTTGTTGTTCTCCTTTGTCCCACAGCGAGAATGAGAGACCTTGTTAGTTTCCTCTGCGCTGCGGTGGCTGGAATCCCTCTGTTTTGTCCATGCATACAGTGCACAGGTGTCTGTGAGGATGGGGAGGAAGGATGTGGAGGGAGGAGAGGAAATGGATGAGAGGATGGGAAGGTGGGAGGTGGGAGGAGGGAGGGGGGTGTTAACAAGCTCTTTGCCAGCCAGGCAACCATGAGGACCGAGGCCCAGTGAGGTGAGTGTGAATGCTACAGGCCTCTGTGTTTTTCAGCCCGACCAGTGAAGCATGTGAACACACATTTCTCCTCCTGGGAAAAGAGTCTTGAATGACAAAGGCCCGATATTTTTGTTGTTTTTCTCGTTCCCCCTCCTCCACTCTCTCTCTCTCTCTCTCTCTCTCTCTCTCTCTCTCTCTCTCTCTCTCTCTCTCTCTCTCTCTCTCTCTCTCTCTCTCTCTCTCTCTCTCTCTCTCTCTCTCTCTCTCTGTCTCTCTTTCTTGCTCACTTGCTCTCCTCTCACTCTCCTTTCTTTTTCTTTCTCTTTCTCTCTTCTCTCTTTCCTTTTTCTGTCACTCTCTAGCTCTCTCTCTGTCTCTGTTCTGGCTCTCTCTCCTCCATTTTTCTTCTATTCACCCCGCCTCTTGAATAACGCTTACCTACAAAACACATAATTTCTCTCCTCTCTCACAAAGGGAGCGTCTGGAGGTGACACACATCAAAGGCCTGCTGTCAGAATCTCTGGAGCATCTGTTGCGATGTCTCTCTGACACGTCCTGATGGAAACCCCGAGCTCTGCAACGACCCCAGCGCCAAGCACAACAGGAGGATGAAGAGAGCAGCAGATTGAATTATCATAAGCTATAAAAGGGAATAAAATGTATTTGAAACCCCCACCTGAACTCTGAACAGTTCTACTGTATATAGTTGGTGGGCAAACATCAGGTTTCCACAGTGCAAATAACGATACAACCAATATTTACATTCTCCTGGCAGGCGGTATTTCATCCTTTTCTTCAAGTCAAGTTTTTTTCATAAGATGCAAATCCCATTGTCTATTTGGCAAGGCATGTCAAAGCATTACAGCATGTGAAATTTAGACTTTAGAGGCAAGTTTTGAAAATGTGCCATTGGGGAGGTGCGCAACTTTATTAACTTCTAATTCTTCAAAAAACTAAATCTTTACTCTCAACTCTTCCTTCCTATTCTGTCTTGTGTCTTGTGTGTTCAGGTAGCTCGCTGTTTTGTCAAGTATGTGAGTTTTACTCAAGCTGTCACAGCCATCCATCTCTGTGACACACACAAACGAGGGCACACACAGACCCACATGATGCACGCATGCGCACTTACACAGGCCTACACACCCAGACACACCCACACAAGCATGCACGCGCACCCATGCGCACGCTCTCTCACACACACACACACACACACGCGTCCCCACACAGGAGCAGAGACAGCACTGCTCTGTCATTAGGATTCGGATCAGGATCCTGTCTCTGCCGACACAAACAGAGGTGAATGAACACGTCTGTCCTCCGCTCTGGGTGATTCTCTGTAGTTGCCTGCGACGCTCCGCCTGGGGGTGGGGGAGCAGTGGATGACCTGCTATCTCCACGCACCTCCAGACTATCTCAACCATTCATCAACTTTTTCATCAACTAATTTCCATGATGTCAATACCAGGGGAAGTAAGAGGGTGTTGGTTTATGTGTGTGTGTGTGTGTGTGTGTGTGTGTGTGTGTGTGTGTGTGTGTGTGTGTGTGCGCGCGCGTGCATGTAGTGAAAAATATTCTCTTGAGTATCAGAAGATGTTGACATAACAACTATTAACTATGTAAACCCCATATACAAGATTGTGCTTTCGATGGGTAAAGAATGTCATGGGTCCACATCTTACGTAGTAATCTTGCAACACAAATGAGCAAGATTGTCCTTGAGGAGAGTTTGTGCTCATATGTGATGTTAACAGCTGTGGTCACCAATCATATTAGCTGGAGACTGAGTCATCAGTTTGCTGGCGGTCATGTACTAGGCTTGCCATCGGCTGTGGTTTGATGTCCAACATTTAGAGGGACCAGCATATCCAGCTTAAGGCAGGTAGAGTGCTCGTCATACAGAATTTCATGACGCCTATTCAACATTTTTGATTTCAGTCAAGTGATTAAAATTGAAAAATTATACATAAATAAATGTATAGATCCTAAACATTTTTGTCTTCTCATTTTCCTGTACATTTAAGGGTGCAGGCAGGTCAGCAGCATGGTACAGGGTGAAGGCAGCATGGTAAAGGATATAGGCAGCATGGTAGAGGATATAGGCAGCATGGTAGAGGATATAGGCAGCATGGTAGAAGGTGTAGGCAGCATGGTAGAGGATTTAGGCAGCATGGTAGAGGATATAGGCAGCATGGTAGAGGATATAGGCAGCATGGTAGAAGGTGTAGGCAGCATGGTAGAGGATATGGGCAGCATGGTAGAGGATATAGGCAGCATGGTAGAGGATGTAGGCAGCATGGTAGAGGGTGTAGGCAGGTCAGCAACATGGTAGACAGAGTTTAATGCCTCTCTAACCCAGTGTGCTCGCCAGCCTGAACATGTCATTTGAAATGAGGACATCAAATATCTCTGGATCGTTCTCTCCGTCCAGAGCTTACACAGTTTGCACCAACCCATCACTCTGAGCCCCCTTCTGCAAGTCAAGTCCTGAGCTGCAATTCAGCAAGATTTCCAGACCTCCCTTAATCTATACGAACCCGAGGGGAGGAGGAGAGGCCAAGTTAAATGAGTGTAATCTGAATGAGTTTTTTCTGGAACTAAGGAATGGCGCTCAGCGCACGGGGGAGTGAATGATCGTATCCTGCAGCAACTGCTGCCTCACTGACAATGAGGACATGACCATATCGATCAATATGCTGAATCCACTTTGATTAGATCCACCATTAGAACATTTGATCCCCTGAACCTCTCACAGAGCATCTTATGAAAATGTGATCGCTCAATATTTAATGGATGGACAATTAGTCTCAAAACCACCTGGTTTCTGAGAGCCGACGAGGAGTTTTTGAGGCCTGCTTCATGCAGATGTGTTTAGGTTCCATGTTTTTGCGTTGATGCTGTCTTGTGAGTAGAAGAGAGGGGGAGATTTTCCTGTGGGGGGGGGGGGGGGGGGGGGGGGGGCATTTGGGGGGCAGCTGTCTTTGTCTCAGGAACATCAAGGTCCCGTCCCTCTGATCCAAGGCTGCCTCCCCTGCCTGTGAGCTTCACAAAGCAGCTGAGAGACCAGGCACTGACGGACCAGCACTGTGAAACCAAGCCCCTTCTGTCCATCATTATTATGCAGACACCAAACACCTTCTGATGTGCCTTCACATCAATAGGAAAACAATTAAGCGGTTTTATATCCGCAATTTGTAACAGGCTCTGTGTGCGATTAGTACTGTCTGGAAAGTCCACCATGTTTAGGCATACGTGGAAACAGGAGCCAGCCTTGAGTTTGTAACATCAGATGAATAATTATCTACATGTGCAGAAAATGCCAAGTCTCTCTACGATGACATTTTTCTTATCAGTGGCAAACACTGAAGGTGTTATGGGGCAGTCTCTTTTTTGGAAAGTATGGAAAGATAAATAAACAACCGTGAACCTGTTCCATTGAAGATTTTAATTATGCCAGACTTTATAATCTAAGATAGCAGCTGATTTGTCTTATATATTTCCAGTCTGTTGTCATTCTAGTTAGTAATAGAGTTATTCCAGACATTAGTGGGGCATAAATGACGGTTTCCATGGAAATTATTGGAACAGTTGCCTGAAAACAACCAGAATTTAGGAAAATCAATAAACCATTTAGTGTTGAAATTGGCCAATCAATTCAACAATCATCTGTTTGAAGCGACAGTGAGAAGCTATCATTTAGATAGCTAATAGTCATATTGATTGTGTAGCTTTAAAATGTCCATGTTGACTTTGTCTATCCATCCATCCATCTACTTATCTCCAGTTTTCCTACCTCTATCTCTTTCCTCCTGGTATTATTTGTGTTTTGCTTTGAACAAAGAGACAAATCAGATGCGTCCTCCTGGAGGGGGCTGGTGTGTGTGTGTGGGGGGGTCAGGGGGGTGGGGTTGAGAGTGGAGGGAGAGTCAGCTGGGCAGGAAGAGGCGGGGCGGCCCGCAGGGTTGGGGGAGTGGGTAGTGGCAGGCCGAGCACCACATCACTCCAGGCATCTCCTGACCCTGTGTGATTGATGGGGAAGAGCTGACTAGTACAGCTCCCAATGTCACTCTGCAATTAAATAACTCCCACTGCTGACCTGCCTCCTCCCCCTCCCCCTCCCGCTGCTCACACTCCGCCCTCTCCCTGTTTCCCTCTCCTCTCTTTTCTTATCACTCTCTCTCACTCCCTTACTGTCCGTCCTCTCCGTCGCACTACTCGCCCATCTCGCTCTGTCCGTCTCTCTCTCCTCTCTCATTGTTTTTAGTACAACACTCTTTGATCCCTCTCGCTTTCTCTCTCCATCCAACTCTGGTTTTGTTCTTCCCCTGTCGTCTTATCACTGCTCAACTTCTGTTTAGCGACAATATCCAACTTTGACTCCCTTTTCTGTTCATCTTTAGCAGTCCATCCTTTCCCAACACACACACACACATAAACGCGCGGGCGTTGTTCTTTCTCTGTCTTTTTTTACCTCCAGTTTATCTATTCTCCTTCACTGACCCACTCGTTTTCCGGGCTGTTCCTCCTGGTTGCCTCTCGATTCAGGCTGCTGTCCTCCGTCTGACAGACAGGGGCTGCTCTTTCTATTAATTAGGGTCACCTGCTTCACCATCCATTTATCACAGAGCACAGCAGAAGATTCCAGAAAGAAAAGAGTGACAAATAGATGAGTACGGACTGCCACGAATATTGTACAGCAGGGACAAGAATGTCCTTGAGGCTGGCAGCAAGCCTGCAAATAGAAAAGCACGGAACAAAATGCCTTGAATATAATAATGGTTCTGTTGGATAAACATTTAGTTTTTTTCACAATTGCTTTGAGGTTGACCTTTTGATACTTTACTTCATTCAGTGCGTCCGTGTAAACTTAAAAACTTGATTGCAGGTGTATTTCAAGAAACGTCAGTTCAGTGCAAGTGACAAAACACATACTAATGACACTTAACTCCCCAATTTTCTTTTCACTTTCCTGGAAGCTGTTCTCTTCTAATTGGACATGCTACAGTAGGCTACTTGCAAAGCTACTCTCTGAAACAAAATATTGTTCTTGTTTCACACATTTAATGCCCCCGACCTCCACCCCAACCCCCCCCCCTCCGATTGGACTGCGACATCTGGGCTTCATTAGACTACGTTCACATAGTACGTAAACTGCAGTACCAAGGGTATATTTAATTGGAGACAGTTCTGTATATTCATTTACTGCATGTTAACGAGGGGTCTGGAACAACATTCTGTCTAATATTGGATTATTTTAGAAGATGAGCATTGCATCAGCAGGGTCAGTCTCCTCCCGCAGTATCTGCAGCCCAAGGAGATGTTTTACTAATTGGATAAAAAACAAACCTTTGTTGTGACACAACATATTTTTAGTTTGGAAATGAGGGATACTAAAAGGATCAATTTCAAACCTCGAGACAGGCCCCACGGGTCAAACTGGAGTTGCAATTAAAGAAAATGTAGAGCATGTTCTGTTACAAATGTATGTTTCTGTTGTCCTTGTACATTAATCAATCATTTTAATTCTTGATTAAAATTCAGTAAGGCAATCTTAAAGCAAATTAGACAAATAGTTAACACTCCACTGCAAGTGAGTTGAGACTGCATTTTTTTATAAAATGAAATTTTGAAAATAGGAGCCATGCATTTTGGCTAGAAGGAGTTATGATTATTTTGATAGATGGAAGCGATAAATTCATTTAATCCCTTCACAATTTCAAAGTAGAGTAAAGTAAATGTTGATGTCATAACTTGACTTTCAAGGTCATTGACGACTTTGTTCTACTTTGTGCATATTACTGTAAATAAACACATTTTATTTCAATTGATTGTGGCAAGGTCAAGACCTTCCTATAGGAGTCTTGACTTTATGTTTCATACTGTAGAAACTACAGAACATACTGTAGGCTTACATTCCAGAAGAACTGTCGTTATAATTGCATGTAGCCATGTCAATCTTAGCCTGTTGCGTATGTTAAGCCATTGCTTTGAGTTAACACGATTGTGCGTTACCAGCTGAGGTTAAAAGTAAACCGTGAAGGTGTCAGAAGTATGCTTCCTCGGCGTTTGGTATTTCTAGCGGTTTCTGGTGTTTTTCTGGGCTTTTCTGCCTCAGTGTTTGGTGTGTCCGCGTGTGTGGGAGTAGCCAAAAACCTCGCAGCTGGGTGCCACCGAACGGAGCAAGCACTGGTCAGATACTAGCGTTCGGAACAACTCAGAGAGCATCGGCTCGTTTGAGTGAGTGACTGTGAGAGGGCGTGTGTAAGAACGAAAGAGAGAGCAAG
The DNA here is from genome assembly GCF_021917145.1 of Hypomesus transpacificus. Classification (NCBI taxonomy): domain Eukaryota; kingdom Metazoa; phylum Chordata; class Actinopteri; order Osmeriformes; family Osmeridae; genus Hypomesus; species Hypomesus transpacificus. The sequence continues at coordinate 4,443,051 of NC_061067.1, forward strand.
AGAGGGACAGTCAGAGAGAGAGTATAGCTGATCGGACTTGAGCGCGGAGTGACTGCGCCGCATCTCACTGCTCCTGCTTGTGTGCGCATTTACGCGCTGTTTGGTTCGTAGTTCAGTTTCGTCCTAATTACTCTGTATGCGACCAGGAATAATTCCCTACGATGCTCACAAGTGGTACGCCGCACGCATTAGAGGGACGCGGTGAAACCTCAACTTTTATCACTCAAAACCAACCTCGGCTGACAAATGTGTGATGAAGTTGAATCCTTTCTACTCGGTGAGTACATTCTAAACGTATTTGAGCATGTGCGTGCAGTTGCGGCTCGCAGCAGTTGCGTTTCAGTGATAGATCAGTTTTCCATAGGATCTACAGAAGTTGTTGTATGGTTAGTTCATGAAAAACGGTTTGGTGGCTAATTCTGTAATTAGTATTCAGAAGACATGGGGTTCCTGCAGCGGTCGGTCGTTAACTAAGATGTTGACTAAGGTTTTCTGTGGAATGTTTTGCCATCATGGGTCTTTGAAATGATAAATCCAACTCCTCTTTCCTGTACGATTACCTTCCAGCGGACCCTGAGCTGATATGTTGATAAAATGTTGTCAGTCTAGTGGAGGATTTCGAATGGAACAGTCTAGGTTGAATATAGCCTACAGTAAGAATGAGGTTGATCGCTCTACGCATGCAACAAGATGATCTTGGAAAACAGGTGCGTCTTTGTTGTATACTGAAATAAAACAGTATTACATAAAAATTGAATGACAAAAAAACTTTTTTATAACGGTGTATGGTTTATTTTGTACTCCGCCCAATGGCATTTTGTATGATCTTAACATACTACAGCCCGGCGTTCTTGATACTTACAGAAGTATAAAGGTAGCCTAGGGGGGAGGTAGACGCTTTTTTAGAGGCTGAGAGCTATTTGAATTCTGCTCGTCTGTTGGTGGGAAGATAGACTTGAATTGAGTTCCCAGGTAGCCCAGCCTCGATGCTTCCATGGGGCACTCAAGCATGACAGGATTGTGTGCAAAACATCCTGCAAACGTACCAAGGACTTATTCTGTCTTCGTTTTGGATTAGAGAAACTATACTGCCTTTAAGGGGAGAGCTGAACGTAGATAGCCTAGGTGGGTGTTCAACACGGAATAGTTACAGCCTAGATTTTAAGATATAATATTAATGTATACGTTTTCATGCTCTCCAGCTATAATTGATTAATTTCTTCGCCAATAAAGGGTTGAATTAATAAGCAATGCTTTCATAATTGAAAAATGAATTAAATGAATGAATGTCGCTTGAGATTGGAATCTTTATAGTGTTATGAATCAGCAGTTATTCTGCCCTACCAAATTAATCAGCTAATTTTTGATTAGAGCAATGCTATTAATCACTGCAAAACCTCATTTCAAACGTTGTTTACTGTTGCAGGTGGACACATTGCAATTTAAAAGATTAATTAATGAATTCATTTATTTGTATTCGTTTGTATTGGCTAATAATGTATTCATTAATTCATATGGTAGGTTGCACCTGACTTTTAGATTTTCTTTATTTGTACTGGACTCACTAAATAGCCTACTTAATCTCTATGTCTTCACTCAGGCCAATTGTTATTTCTAATAACCACTTATTCTATGTTGCCGTGATCAAACCAAGAGGATCACGGAACTTGAATTACAGTAAGAGCTTGGTTATAGCACACCTCCTCATGTACCATAGAAAATTGCCCACAGACCGCACCAAAACTTTAGTACTACTAAAGTCTGAGTCATTCAGGGAGCCTTCTTCCCTGGTTTGAATTCCCTTATTGAATTGGGGTGAAAAATACACTATTTTGAAGGATATGAAAGAAATAAAGTGAATGATTGGTTACTAAGCAGTTGTAATCCTGTTTCTGGTAAATGGGATTTGGCCCCTCAGTGAGAGACGAAGGGATAGAGAGAGGAAAGAGAGAGAGAGAGAGAGGGAGAGAGAGAGAGAGAGAGAAAGAGAGACAGATGGAGGGGGAAAGAGAGAAAGCGATATAAGGAGAGACAGGCAGAGGGGGAAAGAGAGAATTGGAAGTAGAGAGAGAGAGAGGGGGGACAGAGAGAGTGGGAAGGAGAGCGAGAGAGTGACGGAGGGGGAAAGAGAGAGTGGGAAGGAGAGAAATTCAGAGAGATGTGTTGGTGTTGCTACATCTTTGCAAGGACAAATAAAATAAAATTAAAAAAAAGTAAATGAGTTTAGAACGCAATTCATCCTATCGTCTTTTAAAAACCTCACAAGATGAACAGAGAGAAGGAAGTCTCAAAGCTGAACACTGAATACAGCTGCCCAAATCCCCCCCCCCCCACACACTCCCCATCGTCCCTCCTAGTCTTCAGTGATGCAGATCACATCAAGCTTCTGACTCCCCTGACAACTCACTCCCAGTTCTCATCTATATGGCTGTGGGTTAAGTACAAACAAGGGGCATTAATTCTAGACTCCACCTCAGCCTGACCCTTTGCCTAGCTTCTCCACCACAGAGTTATCATCTAACAGAGCCCACCTCCACGGGCTTGACTCTGCCTCAAGCTGAATGTGCTCCACTTTCTGCTGCTTCCATTAAATTCCCATGCAGAGGCATTACTTGTGTGTGTGTGTATGTGTGTGTGTGTGTGTGTGGATGGGGGTAGGTCCATTTGTGTCCGTCTACTGTATGTTTGTATGTCCAATTTGTATGTTTGTCTGCAAAGTGTGTGTGTGTAGATATATCTTCTGCCTGTAAATTTTGTATGTGTGTGCGTGTGTGTGGGAAGAGTGGAGACCCTTTCTTTATCAAGCACAAAGGCAGGTTACCCTGAAGGTTTTCTTGTCTAAAGGTTTGTCTGTCTGTGTGTGTATTTGTGTGTTTGTGTGCACACCAGCTGGGAACAAAAATGTCAGAGAGGTGGGAGGGGTCTTCAGAAAAAATGCCCAATGCTGTCATTGGGTAACAAATGAGCATTGTTGTTAGAGTTATAGTTTTCAACCTACGTAGATGAACTAAGATGTCTTCCTGAAATGATTTGTTAAACTGTGACATATTTCACAAATGCAAGCCATACATGATTCAACCCCTTTTGTAAATCCAGAGTACCTATGGCAAAGCCTAGTGCATGACTTCCACAGGATTTGATGGTGACACATTTTGCTTGGAGGGGAAGAACAGACAGCCAAATGAGTGTTTCGAGAGTGTGTGAGGGAAAGAAGAGGTCACAATGTGCCAAGGCTATTATCTCCATTGCCCAGGCACCTGCCAATACTATTCGTAGAGGAGAGGAAAAAGAGAGGTCAGTGAGGAAATAAATACATGTGCGGTCAAGCTCTCAGTTTCTCAAGAGTCTGTTTTCAGCACCTCCCCTGCAGACTGTGTGTGGTTTCTGACCCCAGCACATCCTCATTCAAAGTCATGACTGGAGCTGCGATCTTGTTACCCTTCCATGTTTCCTCTGCTGCAGTCACCTGTGGATAAAAAATTATACCAAACATACCACTATTGGCAACACTTCACTTTTTAAATGATCTGTTACCTAATTACTCTTCAGTATGGTTATTGCACAAGTTGAACTTGGTGTGGGTAGGTTGGAATTTGGAGGGGTAAAATGATGAGTCTACATGCTAGAAACACAGTAGGATTTTCATTCACTCGATAAAAATACACTTGTCAAGTTGTTTGCAGAAGAACTGTTCATAAATCACCCAGATAAAAAAAAGCTTTAAAAAACAGAAATCGTCCTCTGTCATGCCGTGTTGTGACTACACCTCATCCTTTAAACATGATATGAACCAGTTGGATCCATGTCTCTCACTGTGCTCATCGTTGAACCAAGGCTTGTGTGGCTGGTGTCTGAGAAACAGCTCTCCTAGCCTCGTCCTGGCTAGCGGGCCCCGGGGACCAGGGGTCAGGGGCGCTCAGGTCCATCATGCTGCTGACGGCTCCGATTTATTTTTAATTTGGGGGATGTTGAGGGCTCGCCACGCAGATCCTGTGGCTTGTTAGGTGTTAGTGGTGAGCTTTCCTGCCCCCTGCTTTGCTCTCCCATATAAAATAAATGTGACAGAATAGCGACCTTGGTGGATTTGCAGGAGAGGTGATGGGAGCCCTGCAGAACGACACTAATTGATATTCCAAACACCTGCTATTGTTACCCTCTACGGGGGAAAAACTCTGCTTGTGTGTGCATTGAAAAGGCAGGCCATCTCCCCCCACTTATGCTCTAAGTAACATTTGACCTTATTCAATTTCCTTGATTTATGCATGCAGTGGTGTATACAGTCAAGTTCCCCAAAGGATGTGTTGATTGTATTTACTTTATTTACTGTCTATTCATTTTTTGCCAATTCCTTTTATCATTGCCGAAAAAATGTCATTATCGTTGCATCAGCAAGCACATTACTTGCTGTCGAAAGTGGCTGCGGTCACACAGGCAATTTTGCTGACAGAGATTTCTCCCTCTCTCCCCTTCTCTCCCTTTGCTTCTCGTTTTCTCTCTCTCGCTGTTCTGATAGGTGTCAATTACTTCACCTCTACAGTGAAGAATCAAGCTTGTCCATCGTCATCGACCTCCCCAAAGCAGCCTTCAATGTCAACTTTCTTCAGAGTGGAGGGAGATACCACATAGCCTTTCAAGTTGCCACACCGAGGACCACCAACCACCACAGCCGACAGTACAGCTGGACTTCCTCCTCCAATCGCAGCCCTCCAATCCCAGCCCTCCAATACGGTCCTTCAGGGTAGTATTCTCTCCGAGTCACCTTTTTCTCTGGAGAAACTGAGACTCACTACATGTGTGGATAAGACCCGTTTTTTATCCTGACATTTGTACTCCCCCATTCGTTGTTTTTTTTAACCGGTTGATCTGGAACTTGAGCTGCTTTTGGGAAACGGGGCCCAGATGAGGTGGTGTGGCTGGGGTGTGTGGAGAGCCTCCGTGACTCTCCTGGTTCTGCTGCTCCCCCTGTGGGAGAAGGCCTGCTGGGGGGTGAGCTCCATCTCTGGGGCCCTGGAGGAGGGAGAGTCCCCTGAGGATAAGCCCCACAGGCCTTGGAGCTCTTCCCTAAACCAGCGGGACGGCCTCCGCAGACAGAAACGCAGCTGGGTGTGGAATCAGTTCTTTGTGCTGGAGGAGTACACTGGCAATGAGCCGCTGTACGTTGGCAAGGTACGTGTTCACATCCCTGTTTTGCTCGGTAATCACATCTCAGTGGATTTGCAGCTTTGTCAAAACATGCCGTCGATACTGTTGCATGTGTTTTGAAATCCTTAACAAATTTGGAAGATTTAATCAGAGAAATCACTGAGAAGAACCTGCATTCCATTTAGATAACTCTCTGATTTTCTTATGTTTTGTTTGACACGTTGTTACATATTTATTTACAGAGTTCAATTCAGCAGATGGTACATATTAGCAGCCTTGTTTGCGCTCTTACATGCCTAACTTTAGGAGATTTTCTATTTTAAATTGTTACACACAACATAGCAACACATTGGACATATGTCTCAATACAGCCATCATCTACTGTATTTTACTTGGTGTGCCATTGTAACAATAACACCTGCTGTGTCATATCAGGAACAAGCAGTACAATGTGAACCTATTTATCCATTACTTTACATATTATACATACCGTTCATTCACTTTCAGATCATACAGAACAGGTTTGGCTTCCAAACTGCACATTGTATGGGATTTTACATGGATGAAAAGTTCTGTTGATGACACAGAAGTGGTTCTAGAATGTTTGTGTCACTGGCCTCTTCTAGACAGACGCATAGTTTCACATAGAAACATTGGTTCCTCAAAGTGTTGTTTCAGCACCACGTAGCAGACGGACAGCTCCTTCACACAGAGTTGGCTGGTATCTCAGTGTCGGCCAGATGGGTCGTGTGTGGGCTCCTGGATCCATGCATCCTTGAGGAATTTTCTAGTGTTAATATCAGATCAGATCTCATCTTCCAGCTCATGTGCAGGATAATCTTCCAGGCCTGGGTGTTATTTACTGGGTCTGGACTCCAAGACACATTTGCTCCTCGACTCTGAACTAGATTACCGCCTGCAGCAGGAGTTTAAAAGAGGGTTGGTTCTCACAATACTCTCCAGTCTATTGCCTCCTATCTCTGTATGCTGGAGCAGGAAGCAAACCAACATTAGCATATTTATGAACATTGTTATGGAGATAGTTATAGACATGGTTAGGGATTGAGGCACCGTCCCTTCCTGAGTAAGCATCTAATGATGTCAACTCAGTTGCAAAATATTATTGATGTGTTTTGTCATGTATGTTGGTGTGCACTGCATCAACAATCAGGCTGAATCTGCATTTAACCTTTGAAATAACTTTTTATATGCATACACTTTGAGGTGTGCTTGTGTAGGCCTTATTCTGACATTTTAAATTAGCATGGGGAGGTAAACCAAAGGTACGACTGATCAGGCTCAGGCTTTTCCGGCAGGTTCTCGTCCCAAGAGGCAATGTTGAAGATCCACTCCCATTGCTGAACTCATATTGAACAGTTACAACGAAATCTCACATGCAGGGATGTGAGACAATTAGAAAACCCTGATAAACCTTTCCCTCAAATATTCCAGATGAAAGTTTTAAAATAGCACAATGTTGGTTCTATAAGGTTTTTTAGAGTGTTCTGTCGAGATACAAAAGTCCAAACCCTTGTGCTCCTGCACATATTTGATACACTTGATATTACTGCGAGCTTATTGGTGTTGGGTGGCTCCGCCTCCTCCCTGGCCCGAATCCCCCCTCAGCTCATGCTGACCCTTTCACACCCCTGACAGATCAGATCTATTTATTCCCAGAGGCTGTGCGAGTTGCCTGGGAGCTGTCACATTACTCGTCCTCTAAGATCGCGCTTGTCACACGGCGTGTGTGACATGGCAACAGCACAGTGCTGCGGAGGCTTGTGTGCCGTGACCTCATGGCGTGGAGTGAGGGACGAACTGACCCCGTGTCTTGTCATAGAGAGGAACTTCCTGATACGCAAGATAGTTTGATATATGCTTTGACTCGGGAGCACAGAATGGCAATTCTAATTCAGATCATTTATAAAGTGTTATCTTGGTTGGATTAATCCTGCATGTCATCGACATTTTGTTACAGAGTTTCACAAGACTGCAATAGAATTGCTTCTGTCAGTCCAAAACACTATCTAATATAGTCAATAATCCATAGTATAATCTTAATTCAAGGACTGAACTGTATCTAACATGATTCCCTCAGCTTTTTTAGGCCATTTGTGGGAAAGAATAAAGAAGAAAAAAAAGAGTAACGATGGAAATCTCAATTGCAATCTGACATTTGAGTGCAAACAATGTAACAGCCACCACATGGATCCGGCCATTTGTGTAACCAGAACTGGAGGGAAATATGATGTAATGGGTAGGAAATGAGAAGTCATCACTTTGGCCTGGCTGCTCCCTCTGCATCTGCAGTCTGTTGGGCTTTAATGCATTCTGTCAGATTCCGAATTTCACAACCAAATGTCTCATTATGCCTTGGCTCCCTGCCTGGGGTAAGTGCACTGGCCTGAAATCAGCTGCAGTCACAGAAAGCCAGAGAAAACATACATTAAAGCCTCACAAACTACACAGACTGAACTGAAAATTGGTGACAAATATTTCTTTTTTTTAGGGAAGTGACATGGCAGAGTTGCTCATCCTCTTAAGCAGGCATACGCTGGTAAACACGACTTGATTATCATTTTGCGAAGGGTGTCCATGTGACAAAATATTTGCCACAGTTTGAATGAGATGATCTGTAGCTGGTGCCAAATTAGTGATCTAACTATCCATGCTGTGAAAGACAAATATAAAACAGCACTTTTTGGCTAATTGACTTATTTTCCCATCATTTCTTTCAAGATTTTATTAGATTTGTTTTGCCTCAGCTGCATTTTCAAATACAAAACGTGTTCAGAACCTCTGGCTTCTCCAGAAACAACTTTCAACAACGTCTATGTGTTATGTTGTGGCTCTGTTGACAGCAACCCACAAAGACTGCTTCAGCCGTCCTCGTGGCTCTGTTCACGATTCACTGAGTACAGAGATTTTCCCATCATGCCCGAGGCAGAAGATCTCCTCCCTCAGATCAGATGGTTGGCCGAGGAGCACATCAGACCGGACCCTTGTGTTCCGTCTTGTGCTTCTTCACAGAGCCATGTCCAAGACTAACCGTCCAATTAACCGACATACTTATTTTTACTGCTCATGCTCTAATGGCAGTGTTTGGGAAGCAGTGAGTTTTGTCTTCCTGCCTAGCACGCAACATCATGCCCCATGCTATAAAGAAGCATTACATTACATTTAGTCATTTAGCAGACACTCTTATCCAGAGCGCCTTACAGTAAGTACAGGGACATTTCCCAGAGGCAAGTAGGGTGAAGTGCCTAAAGACACAACACCTGACTCACACCGAAGCACAAGATTATGTATGATGGTTGACTTGGTCCATTATTGAGTGGCCCAAAAACGTTGATGCCATGCTTGAAGAGTCGTTGCATGTATAGTTAAATGTGGCTGCCACATGAATGACTGGGCTGGTTTCTATGGACAAAATCTGGTAATTGGGTCACAGAATCATGTTAATATATCATTGGTTGACAGATTTTTTCCCTCCTTGGCCGAGCTTTTCCCACCGGGTGGCTGACACTCTGTGCTGTAAGCCTGTAACGACAGTCATTCAATTTAGATGGGAACAAAAAAAAAGAAAGAAAAAAACATCCTGCAACATGTGTCACGGGCATTAAGTGTGGCCCTCGCAGGCACTAACATCGGAACATGCAGCTCCTGTACTAGCTGCGCCAGCCAGCTAACTCATTAGCATTCTGTTAGGGGGTTCTCTTTCAAATGGATTAGCATCAGCGCGCGGCGCTACCACAGAGGGGGTCACTCTCAATAGCTGCTACTCACTCTCCATACCTAAGCACAAACAGACCAGCACAGCTGGCGATTGGGCAGAGAGCAGTATGGCTAGCCTGGGAGGACTGGATGCAAGCTGACAGGGGGGACAGTATACATGAGGTACCCAGGTAGGAGATCAGGGGTTGGGGGGAGCTCAGTGCCGAGGACCCCATGGGGACGTGGGGAGGCCTATCTGTGAAGCAAAGCATCAAAGTGGATGAAGACGGAATGAAGACGTGATGCAACTGACAATCAGTCATTTTTTTCAAAACAGAGAAAACATGTTTGCATGATGTCTAATTGCAAAATTGGACATTTGCATTGTCACCTCTTATTCACGATACAGTATATCAGTAAGCACTTAGCAGTTAAAAACTCCAGCAAACTCCGTGGAGTGTCAGGGAAGGTTTGATCTGGTCATAATTAAATACAATACTTTATGCCGAATGACCATATTATCATGTTTGGGTAAATTGATTGAAAGCATTGAAGGGTGCAGACTTCAGTTACAAGTTTGAGTAGTTCTTGGAAATGTTGATGATGTAATTTCTCTGCCTTTAGTACAGTCCTCCGGGTTTATTTCTCTCACTTTATAGTATTCTTTTGTTGGGTTGCTAAGAAACAGAGGTATGAAAAAAGAAGCAAAATCATTGTTGAAATGATTGTACCATTCGGGTTTGTTTGATGCCCTTGTTAACAGTGTTTCCTCATACTGCATGGGTGCAGCAGATAGGCGTTCATGGTGTTAATGTAAAATAGCTACTTGTTTATTCATCACCATACACACACATTTCCGTTTTCAACTGTGTTTGGAAGTTTGTTTTAGATTTTGGGGTATTTCAACAATACAGATCTTTTGAATTATTAATAAGGTGGCCTCAAACAATGTAGAAATGATTGTTTGAAGAAAATGTTTTTTGGGGGTACAAACACACACACTCCATCTTTTTTTTCCAATACAAACTTTTTTTTCTGTTTGGATTTTAACAGACTTTAGATAAAGAGTCATGGAAGAGAAATGATGATTGTCTTAGACCTGCCAGTGGAAATTAGACTGATAAAGTAATCTGATCCAGTTGTATACATGATCCAGATAGTATGAATTAGAGGAAGTCAACCTACATTGTCAACTGTGTGTCTAACTTAATAGGACGAGTCAATAAAGGAGGGCGTCCATTTTCATGAGAGCAGTAATTAGATTACAGTATTGATGTAGAAGAGCTGATGAACGTCTTTTTCTAATGAAAGCAGTCAGATCTGGGTGTATCAAATATCAGTTAACTGGTAACTATTTTCATTTGTTGTCTAATTTACCATATTACAGAAGAGACTCTGGAATAATGATAACATTATTTAAAAGTAAAGGGATTTAAGGCAAGATGCTACTGTACTCTGTAGTGCACACTGCGATTCATACAGGTTTTCAAAATAATGTATAGTTTTTTCAGTTAGTCTAGTTTTACTCAGCTGAAGACAAACACACTTTCATTCTAAAAGGTTCCTGTATATTCTTTATAAATCCAACGCTATGAGTTGTCATTTGATCACTGTAGCTTAAATTCACATATGCTCCACGGTTGTTTGATATGTTTCTGAGCAGTCATTCTATTCTCAGCTCATTCATTTTCAGCAGAGGTGATGACTCTCTAGTCTTGACAGTGTTAAATTATGCCCCTGGCTGACACTTTGCAAAGACTACAAGATGATTCACAGCTGGGATGGCCTGTAGTCCACAGTAAGGTGCTTTGAGCATATGTGCTGGAAATGCATCAGAAAGGATGTGGAAGTGGAGAGAATGATTCACTGTGTTTTTGTGGACAGGACTGAATGTATTCACTTCTGGAGGTAGTGTGTTCTCTCCCAAAGGCGCTCTCAAGCTGAGGTTTAAGGTAGTGTATTGTTTGAAGTGCTACTGCTTTTGTGAGACGCTTTTAATCCCCTCAGCTAGAGCCACTGTACTTGGCAGCAGCACTGAGAAACTGGCATTGTCCTTACATCCACATCACTACACCACAGGTATCAACTTTCACCAACATTCTCTAAGTATTAGAGTTTCGGAAATGAAACATTTCACCCAATTTATAGTCTATTTTCTCTGAACGGGGCTACATCTTCTATCTCAGGACAAAAGACAGATATGGATTTTAAACTAACTTGATTGGATGGTGGCCCATAGTGTTCTATTGCCACCTTGTTCTAGACCCCCTATGTTCCAGTACGTTAGTCACAGTGTGGCTCATGCATTTGTTTACCCCTGGGGGATCTATGATGGTAATGTATGTATTGGATTCTCCGCCGTGCTTGGTCCATACGCACTATCCAATCAATATCTTGTTTCAGTTTCTATTTGACAAATTAGTGGCTTAATGAATCTAATACAAGCTGGTTTAAATTAGACTGAGCAGAAGTCATTGATAGAGTACAGTATATACATTACAGTATTATCTGCATGCAATCAGAGGATGAACAGGAGTTAAAGTTGGTTTTACCTTGATACAAAAGAGTTGAGTTAATGACGGCAATGTCTGAAACCTCTAAGTTTTTTCGTAAAGTAAAATAAGTACTTGCACAGAACTAAGAATGGGATCTGAGAATGTGTTTTTAATCTTTTCAAATACTTCAATGTTGATTTAGCTTTTTGCAACTTGACCAATGGGCTAGTCCCAACACATCAGAATCAGCTTTACTCGCCAAGTAAATTTGCACAAACAAGGAATTTACTGTGGCCGGAAGGTGCATACGGTAAACATATACGAGTTTTTAATATAAAATGTAGAAAATATAAAATGTAGAAAACTGACAATAGTATCTGAGATAATTCCAACCACTACTATACAATGAGTTTTTTTTAATATGCAATACAAATAAAATAAGATATAAAGAAGAGTGCAATGTGATTTGTGGAATGCGCAATGTGATCCAGCATCCACCTCACTGTCTCGGCAAATTCAAATAAACACAGGGTATTTGAAAGGATTTTTTGTCCCAATTGATTTACGTTGTTCTTCCTTCCACCTTCCACAGTATTGTAGGAGAAGGCCAGCCTCATCTCCAAACCTCTTCACGCCTCAGCTATGACTTTTACTAAAGGCCACTTTCAACAAATGTCAATCGCCACCGAACATTGGTAAACAGTTTTAGTTCTGACCAAATTTCAGAGCACTGACATACATGCTAAGGTTGCCATTAGGGTAGAAATACCACAGTTCAGACCTGAAGAAAAAGGGCATTTTAAAATGGAACATGTCTCCAGTGACTTGATATGTTTATTTAGTTATGGGTTGATGTTTTTCCAAGACTCTTGTTCAGAGTTGTGTAAATGTTGACAGTCTTAACGTCTGACAGACTTGACTTCTGGTGAATCAATCACCACAACCCGATGCAATGCAATTTGAAGTGTAAAGATTTAAAAATGCAGAAATGTGCTTCTACAGTAAATGTGTAATGGCATGCAAAACATAGATACCTAAGTTGGTACAATTATTGAAGGTATACTTATTATTTTATAAACAACTGTTGATACGTCCATGTTTAACTTTTGTAATGTGTGGCAAAGACGCTGCACTTTATACAGTTCCATCAAGTACAAACAGTAATGTTCCAATTCAAGGCTTTGTATTTCCCTTAGATTAGGAATTCCCTTTTTCAACCTCATGACATCCTTCCCTCACAAATACTCTTCTGACAAAATGTTCTGTACGAGGATGATAAAGTTGCCTGGCTCTTAGAGGAAACTATTGATATAATTGCTGTCAAGTGGTTACATGGAAGTTCTTGTCGACACAAGAACCCTTCAATGAACAGGTTTTTAATCTAAATAATCTGTGTCAAGCTTGGCTATCACAACATGTTAACCATGAAGAGCACTCGAGAGAGTGTGTGCGAACGCGAAGTGTAAACAAACACCTGCAATTATATTTTAGCCCTTGTACATATGTAGATACATTATTTATATAGAACACAGAGATTGTTTGTATTGCCTGTTGAAGAGAGGGATTGAGTAGTTGAAGTAGTCCTTTTGGCAAGGACATTAGCGTTAGCAGATTGTAGCTATGTTGTTAACATAGACAACGACTACAGAATTCATTTTATCAAAACGGTTTGAAATGTTTTAGTCCTTTTCATTGCATTTGAAAAGCAATATATGTTCCAAAGACCCATTGTTGTAGATTGGCTTCTTTCCCTAATTTGAATGAATGGAGCCATTATAAGAAGTGTCAAAGGTCTGTCTAGACAACTTACATTTCACCTTGCCAGATGCAATGAGATGATGTTGTTCACGTCTGAAGGAGTGGCATGGCCAGTCATTGCAGCATAGGCACTCTCACACACACCTACACATACGCACACACACACACACACGCCTACACATGCGCACACACTCACACACACACACACACACACTCACACACCTACACATGCACACACACCTACACATGCATACACACACACACACACCTGTATCATCCATTGCCCATCTCAGCCTTCAAACAAAGGCTTTACAGTAAATCTCATCTCATGTTTTCACAGCAACCATCTGGCTGTCTTTAGAGTTGCCCTTGACATGTGTTTGTTAATTAAAGACATGTAGGAGTATGTGTCTCTGAGGCCTTTAAATCCACCTCCCCCAAATCCTCTCCCCCCCCCCCTCCTCCCTTGTCGCCTCAGTCTTGTCATTATTGCCACCGTGACAATTCGTCATCGCCGCCAATGAAAGTCATCAAGCTGGCTTTCCCTGTTTTCCTTCCTCACAGTTTCTGACATTCGGCTGGCTGCCCCCATCCCGTACAGGCTCACACACAGAGGACATGAATAGGCGTCACGCTCAAAGGGGGGAGGGAATCAAAGCTCTTTCCCTCACTAACAGGCTCCTTAGATACAATCTTTGTGACCTTTGTTCTGTTCTGGGAGCAATACGGGTCCCGAACTGACAGCTCACTGACATACACTTTTGAGTGCGCCCACAGAGCGCTTCCATGAACAGAGTTGCAATACATGAACCTGGAATTTGCATTTATATTATTTTCCTCTATTGACAACCCTCATTCTGCCCCAATAGTAGGAGCATCATGTGCTAGACTTCAAGTGGATTAGGAGGAGATGACAGAAAAAGGAAATTTCAGAACAAACAGCTCCTGACACCAAACAAACCACCAGAGTAATGAGAAGACCTGAGAATTGAATCTTGGAATTCATTTTATGGACACAATTCATGCCTCCCCCCAAAAAGCCTTCTGCTGATGGTGTTGCAGGTAAATGATGGATAAATGGGACAACTTAAAACCTTCAGTAACATTCACTGGGCGCACTGTGTTGTGTAAATACCCTGCTTGTGCTTCTGTGTTTGGTCGACATTTTCTCAGTTTCTCATTGTCCATGATCTAAGTTTTGTATTTGAAATCTTGGCTATATATTAACACCCTCCCTCCCCACCAGCCACAATTTCATAGTCATTTCTTATTTATTTTTTCCCTTTGGTAACTGGGCTGTGTTCTTGAGTTATTAAGAGGCTGCCAGCAGGTGCACGTACTGTATGAAGTCTATCTCCTCTGAGGGAGACGAGACAAATGCATAAGTGGCAATCAGAATAGTGAAAATCATTGATTGAACGTTGAAACGTTTCGACGTTGATTGAAAGGCGATTCGCTCATGTGCTCAGCAGCAGAGATCAGTGAGGCTTGCATTACCCTCACTGGGGGGCTGGCTGTGTGTACTTCCCCATGTATCCTGTGAAAGAAGTCATCTCCAGATTCTTTGTAGCTACTGTCAAGCATTTATTCACATGGTGGTGCCAGCCACATGGAGTCAGAGGGCTGATAAACGACCTTTTAACTCACTTGAATCGGTTTATTCAGAGAAGAAAATAAAATTTGTATTTGCTGCTTTAGCGAGAGGGAAAAAATAAATTTTTGTGATTCTGTATAGTTTTCGATACAGTGTGAATTTAAATGTATTTTTCAAGTGTCTGTGTTGATGTGTGGTCTCAATCCTGAGAATCCCCAATGAATATTCTCTCTCTTGTTCGCACAATCAAAATCAGACACATTACTCAACTCACCTCAGCTTTCTGAAGCTTTGCCTGGTTTCATTTGCTAGTCAAATCAGTGTTTTACATCTTTAAGCCATGACGAAGAAATAGGTAGACTAACACTAAAGGAACTGGAAGCACAGCCTCTACATTAAACACTTGGAGCTGATGGCTGGTGGCTGTCCCAGATAACTCAGCCAGACAAACGGCTTGTCTCTGTCTGACACGTAGAATCCCTACGCTAATTTACTTGATGCATCATAGGGGCAATATGTTCCTCATGATAACCTTGATGGTACTGTTTGATGGATATTACCGCAATTGTGACTCTCTTTGGCCTTTCTCTATTACCGCACCTCGGTGTCTGGAGCGACAGGTCACTTTATTTGAGTATGAACCTAATTCACCATGAGATTCTATGGTGTTATCCCTCACACCCAGAGAGACAGGACCATCTCTCCACCTCTCCATCACACCTCAGTGTTATAGTGGGAACGTGCCATATGTTGCT
This sequence comes from Hypomesus transpacificus, assembly GCF_021917145.1. Taxonomy (NCBI): domain Eukaryota; kingdom Metazoa; phylum Chordata; class Actinopteri; order Osmeriformes; family Osmeridae; genus Hypomesus; species Hypomesus transpacificus. The sequence continues at coordinate 4,458,509 of NC_061067.1, forward strand.
AGATCTCTCTAATGAGTGGGTGTACAGTAGCAGTCTGATGGATTACTGATTTATGTTTTTGTGCAGTAATGCTCTAAAAGGTTTTGGTTGGTATTGATACAATCAATAATTTATACAATGATATCGAAATGAAAAGCGGTGCTGGCTTCAAGTCAATGCTGGTGTCACAGTCCTTGTCATCAAACACAAAATGGTGTTTACATGAGGAGACTCAGAGCACATAATGGGAAATTAACTTAATTACATTCTAACTGCATGTGTCTCCCAGATTGAAGAAACATGGGTAGGAAACAGATGTGCCGTGTGGTTTTTGGCTGAGGAGTTCTCAGCATCCTTGTGGTCTGTATTTGTTTGTGTGGGGGGGCGTGTTTGTTTGTGTGTGTGTGTGTGTGTGTTTGGGGTTATTGAGCATAAAAGACAATTGCCTCTATAGATCCCGGCAGAGTAAATAGGAGAGGATGTTGTGACTCCCCGCCACCCCAACCTTTTTCACTGGGCCTCATGCTTATTTGTAGACTCCAATTTGACAGTGGGTGACTACATTGGCATTGTTGTATTGTAATCGCTGCAACTATGTGACGAGAGGACAACAGGAAAGCATATACAACTGGTTCACAATATTGCTTTCTTACCCATACATGTGTTTGACACTGTAGAGAGACAGAGATATATTTTGACTGACAGCGGGGGAGGCTGTTTCTGTTTGACTCTCCACCTTCAAAACGTTAAGCTCTGCAGCGGGGAGAGGCACAGGAGCACACCAGGGCAACATCACAGATGCTGTTTCTTTTAAGGTTTTTATTTTGGGCTGTTTGTGAAACATTTTACAATTCTTGTGGAAACCCCATTACACTCGACCGTTCGAACCGCGCTGCGAAATGTTTCTTTGGGGCGATTGTTGATTAAGGGCCTGTAGCAGCAGTGAAGACTGTTTGGCTGTACCGGAGCCAGTGTTGCTCATAGGATGCTTCTGGGTATGGACTTTGTATCTGTGCTTGCCTCAAAACTGTGTACACAGTCCACTGAATGGAAGAAAACACTGCCTCCTCCTGAGAGGGAAATGATACAAAAGCTGAAACAGTTTTTTTATTTATATATTCAGTTTCCCCATTTTTATTGCCAAAGGCCTCCTTTCTTTCTCCATTTCTTTGTATCTGCACCGTTAAAAAGAGAAATGCATCAGGTGCAATTTTACTGCAAGTACTGTCAGCCATGCTAGATTGCTAACAGAGACATTCTTACACACATACTTCTTATACACATATTAACTATAAGACACTGAAAATTGCATCCATCGGGACCAAATTTACTGAAGCGAAATAGGTCAAAAAGAGGTACAGCAGTGTTCGCCATACTACCCAGAATACATTGCAGTGGAAGTATCATTCTGTTTATCCCTGAAACTGGATTTAATGAATTCTCTAGAGAAGTGCCAATCATTAGGTACAAAAATATTCAAAAAGGCAGCAAAAAATATCATGGTTTAAACTTTACATTAGCTGCTGTCTTTTTTCAGAGTATTACGGTATCTCCTGCTTCTTCTACAATCTGACACATTTTCAACAAATTCCAGGCCCAGTCCTGTGCAGACAACCACAATGTAACCTAGCTGAGAACATCACACAAATAGAACAGTAAATCACACTTTCAAGTCACGCACCGCCATTCAAAACCACACATTGCCTTATCGTTATCATGATGGGATGCGTGCCCCACATTATACTGTGCACAGTAACCAGGTGCAGCAGTGAAGTTCTGTCAGGCTGCTCACCTGTACAGTTTCCGCTTTCTTATTCCACGCCCCCGAGGTAACAACACAAACACAAAACCAGTGTGATTGTCCCAAGGGAGAGCTGCCTGAATACAGATTGACGATAAGTGTCAGCCTTGATTCCACTTCTGGTTTTGCTTTCAGATCTGGCTGGCTCCAGCCCCTATGCTCTCTGGCGTGTTTTTCAAGCAAGGCTCGCCACCACGGCCCGCTGAGCTATGCTCCCCTCCAGGGAGGCAAAGAGAGGAATTATAGAAAAAGCTATTTACATTTTTGCAAGAGAAGCAACAATGGCTCTAGATGAAAGTCCAGCATAACGAGAGAGGAGGTTTCAAACACCACCTGTAAATGAGCAGCGACGGTTCAAAAACGGGCGAGATTAAGGAAAAGGGGTGGAAAGTGTTCAGCTTGGGTATTCTTTAAATAAGACGTGCTGGTACATGCGGTTTTTCATATGCTGCTCTTACTGTTGATTAGATCTGAATATAAAACTCTGGAGGGCAGTCGTTTCCACACTCTATCTGACTGCTGTACTAACACAGTGGAGGAACTGAATTACAGAAAGCAAAAAAAGACAAATTATACAGGCAGCTGAACCCAGCGAAAGCCGTCAGAAGACTACATATAATCGTAGGACCTGTGACCCTCAATTGCGTGCTTTGTTGGCTGACAGCTTTGTCCTCCGTGGTATTTACCAGGACAAACTGCCACGGTTGGCTTGGCCGAGATTAAATGTTGACTCCCGCCACCGCAAGACAATTTGCCTCAAGTTTTCTCCTGACAGCAGCATTAGGTGAACAAACATACTGAGGCCATTTTGAGAGTGGCAATTGAAGCAGTTTGAGGCATGAACATGAAACTAGTACTGTCATTATGCCAGCCAACCTGTAATCTATTAAGAGTCTGATGGATTTCTTTAAAGACAAATATGGGTGATCTTGGAATATTTTCCATGAATGAAACTTACATACAGAGTTGAGTGACTCACAGACTCTTTTTATTCAAGACATTGAAACAATGTTATTGACTTGCTGGTTTTGCCTGCGGTAGCGTCATTGACAACGTTTTGTTTGAGAGAACAACCTTGAACATCACCAACTTTGGAAGCATTCAACCAGACAGCAGTTTACTGGACAACGTTGCTGTAAAGTATTTCTTACACAATACTTCTTTTCACAGCACTGCCAATCTTCTTCTCGGTTGTGAAAAAATGCAATATTTTGTATTCGCACTGATGAATGAACAATGAATTCATTTACATTACAAAGAATATGACTTCTGTTTAGGATAACAACAACACACTTGGCATGTCTTTCTGTCATGACTGAATGTGTCAGTTGGTTTGACAACACCAGCCTCCAGGACATCTGTCACACCAGCTTTCTTTTGTGCTCTCTCTCTTTGCAGCTCCACTCAGATGTAGACAGAGGAGATGGCAACGTGAAGTACGTCTTGTCAGGGGAGGGCGCTACGTCCATCTTCACTATCGACGAGAACACCGGTGACATCCACGCCACTAAGCGTCTGGACCGGGAGGCCCAGGCCTACTATACTCTACAGGCCCAGGCGGTGGACCGCATCTCCAACATCCCCGTGGAGCCCAAGTCGGAGTTTGTGGTCAAGGTCCAGGACATCAACGACAACGAGCCAAAGTTTCTGGACGGGCCGTATCTGGCTGGAGTGCCGGAGATGTCTCCCCTAGGTCAGCCTGTGTGACTCTCCCTCTCCTCTCCTCACCTCCACTCTCGTCTCTCTCTCTCTCTCTCTCTCTCTCTCTCTCTCTCTCTCTCTCTCTCTCTCTCTCCCCCCATCTCATTCTCTCACTTCCTCCCTCTCTTTCTCAACCAGCTTCTGTACTGTCTTGCTTTTTCCCAAGACAAATCACCCCTTTTCGCTTTCCTTGTCACATTCTATCTGTTCTCATCTCTCTCTCTCCGTACACTTCAGATGTTAATGACTACTGAGACGGCAAACTCTGTCTCGACAAAAAATGAAATTGCAGATGATAATTTTTCATCTTTCAGGCTATGATATCCGTTACCTTGGTCACAGTAATGGGAAGCAAGATTAGCACTGAAGAGGTCATCTCCCATGCTGTGCACTTCTCATTTTATCAACCATACTTTCTATTTATATACATATGTATGCTGTATATATACAGTATATATGTAGATAGATTATTTATTTTTTACATCCAAGTTAATTGTTAAGTTTTCTATGCTTTCACATTTGTTGCTATTACACATTGTGTAATTACTGTAATAGCTTTGAAGATCAACTAGTCCTGTTCAAACAAATACAACACCTCAAAATAGTGCACAGACTGTGAGTCCAGAGATGCTTAGATAGTTTAAATCCAACAGGACATGTTTGGAGCACCTCCTGAGGTATTTCACCATGGAAACAAAAGCTTAGCTCATGCAGCCGAGGGACCCTGGGAGCCAATCCTGTCAGAATGGAAAATGTGGATTAAGGCTCCATTTAAAATGCATGTGACAATCTGCCAGGAATGGAAAAACAGCCGCCACATGCCTAGTGGCAGACAATGTCTCCCGATCTCAGGGTTAAGTGATATGACAGCTGCAAACACATCCAGGCTCAATATTAGACACAACAAGATGCGATGAGGGGAGGAAACATCCCGGCCCTACGTCCTCCCCTCAGTACAGGATGATATAGGCCAAGATGATGGGAAACTAAGGGACATGGGTCGATCGTGGCATTTTTCAGTATCTTTGCTCATTTGAAAGGAAAACCATTCCAGGCTGGAGGAGGGTGGCAGATCCAGGGAGTGCTTTGCTTGTGATTTCGACACTAAGAACTCATAAGGATAAAAGCGCCTACAGCAAACGGATGGAATGTCTGTGTGTGATGGGTGGGGGCGGGGGGCTGTACAAGGACTCAGGCTTAAGGAACTCATGGATTAGAGTACAAGGGCTGGAGAATCTTGTGTCCAACCGGAGATAAGAGAGAATCTTAGCGTGTCAACGCCACAGAAGAACGCCACGGGAAGCAGACAGAGCAGAGCCCCAGGTCGCTCTGGCGGGGTTATTTACTCAGCCCAGCCCTGTGAAGGTCTTCATCTCAAGTTGTTTGAACAACACGTGAATAATGCATGTTTCGCCTTTTAGAAAATATCTGCTCAAAGCAATTATCAGAGCGGTAAAGCACAGAGGGGTCCTGGAACCTTGTGTGCTCAATATCTCCTTTATAGATGTCTTTAAATCATTAATGGGCAAAGACCTGGACCGTTGATGAATGGCTTCAATTTAGAGGAAATCATGAATTGAATTAATTAAGTAATTAGGTGGTGCTCGTCCACACACATGGAGACCTTAAGGACTGAGGATTTCGGAGGGCTTTTGTCTTAATCACGCCTGGGATGTCAAATAAAAGACAAGAGGGCTCGAGGACGGTTGGCTGTGTGACAACCCTGAGCCCGGGCAGACTCCTGTTCCAGGGAGGACGACCCAGCGAGCGGATTGAGGGCTCATTACAAGAATAGGGAATGTAATGTCAACCCAAGGCCACAGCTTTTGAATTTACTACCCAGAAGTCCTCTATCCACCTGTCATTGTTCCTGTCTAATTCAAGAGGCCCCCCCAGATCAAGGATGGAACAGTCGTTTAATACCGGGAGAGAAAGGGGGTGGGGGGTGTTTTGCTGAAGTTGACAGACAGACGAACTCCAGAAAGCCGTGGTAATGCGACAGTTGATTCCAATTATTATTTTCTTGTGGTTAGAAATGCGGAAGTGGTAAATGTAATATTTGAGTTTAACTTTTTGATAGTGTGTTGATTTTGGAAATGTTCAAGTGAAGATTATGAAAGTATTGCCACCCTCGGAACAAAAGAACCCAAATCTCGAGCACAGCAGGCAATTATGAACTCTAATGGTAACAAAAAGGTAAATTTTGTCATCCACTTCCACTCAGCAAATACTGTAACTCGACTCAGAGCAATAATCCGTGCTTATCTGAAACAGAGGGGCACTGGTGTGTGAGCGTGCATGAATGTAATCAACTAATCATGTATGGCAGTGTTCAATACTCATCAAAGCCTTGCAAAATTGGTGAGCTTAAATGGCTTCCTTGATAGAGCTTTCTTTAAATAGGCAATTATCAGACACAACTACACGTTGAATACCCTTTTTTGTTAATATGTTACAAGTGAGTTTGTTTAAAAGTCGCTCTTCAGTGGTCTCAGACTTTGCGGACTGTTATGTATGTATGTATGTACAGTTTTTTTTGTAATAAACAATACGGTGCAGACTAAACATTAAAGCTTAAAAACATGACATTAAGTATTCTGAAAGAGATGACTAACAAGTTCAAACTTTGGAATGTGCAGAAACGAAAATTCCAAATGACAGTTGTGTCTAACAGTTTCTATCTGTGAGAACATCGCTCTCCCATTCAAATGTGATGTGGTATATTTATTTTCATTACTGTCAGATGACAATTGTTCTCCCAAGAAGCGGAATTGATTAGGCAACACTTTTTGTTGACATTCTCTGAAAATAAATGAAAATATGAAAATTTGATCAATCATAGCAATGAAGATGGACAAATAAGGAAGTGACACGGACAGGAGAAATGCATAAGTGGAGAAGGTGCTGGACTGGAACCGTGTAATGGATTCATATTTCAGGGTATTTATCAGTTTGAGACAAGCACAGATCCTTGATGCCTGTCTATTCTTATATTACTGTTTCTGTCTAAAACCCGAAGCAATCTTCAGTTACTAAACAGCACATACGCCACACAAAGCATAAACACAACCACAACACAGAAACCTTGAGCTAGCCATAATCCTCATCATAGTCCAGATTTAGTGATAACTAAATCCCGATAATAATTTTGAGCCTTCTGTAAAACATTTTCAGATGACATACTGGACGTCAGTGGTACGCTCTTTAATACCTTACTGTAGTCAATTGTTAACCTTGATTGTTTCAAAATGTTGTCATTGAACTTGTCAGAAATGTAGGTGTTAATATAATCTAAGGCTCCACATGGAGCCAAACCTGTTTAAACTTCTTCTGGTCTAAAAGGCTATATCCTACTACCTTCAGATTCAGGGCCAAGCCTGTTAATTTTGGTTTATAGCTCCAACGGGGGGCCCTAATCTTCAATTTCCATGATCACTTCATTCTGTAAAAGCTTGTAAAATACAGCTCAAGCTAGAAAGAGGGATTTTTTTATTAGGGTGTTTGCCACAAAATAAAATATAACCTACTTATAAGACGGCACTTTCCTTTATATGCTTCAGTGTAGGCGATTGCGTAGCTTGCATGAGTGGCTAGTTATTAAAGTGAAATATACAAACATAAAGAACCTATTCATCTGATAATGTTCCAAACAATGTTTTTATTTCAAGGTTACTTCACCAGTGATGTCTACCAAGGATAATGACACATTTTGATAAGGAAAGGGGCGTCAGCTTTTATATGGCCGTTGACGTCAAGTCTGAGTCTTCCTAGGCTTGATTGTCTTCCTCAATCTATTAGACAGCAGGTCTTCTACTAAAACAGCTCAAGAATAGATCATCGTTTTAAAAAATATTTCAAAACAGAAGAAAAAGCATAGAATAGAAAAACATTTGGACTTTTTGGTCAGACGTTTTATTCGTCAGATGTTTAAAAACATCACTTTTCTAATAATGTTGATTTTGGTTAACCTGTAAAAACACTTTATAAACTGTATGCACAATTGCACTAACAGCGTATTCAGCTATTTTTTTTTACAATGTTTTCTCATATTAGCCAAGTAGCCAGTGGCCAGTGTCAAATGCCTCTGCTGTGTGGGATGGTTGAAATGGACCTGTATTTTTGTATAATATACCATGAGTATAAGCATGTCACATCCTGAGGCTAAGACTATAACCCTGTTGTATTCTATGGTTTTGCTTACAAAGCCTTAATGAAGGTCCTCCTAAGCCTTTGAAAAATCTTCAAAAACTGTAATTCAATCCGAGTGGCAACTATGCGTTTCTATGGCCACTGCTAAACTGTGGCACTGAAGCCAGGCCCTCGCTGTAATGGTTCCCTTTATTAATGCTACAGGTGAATAGTCTGATTAGGTTGATTAGCAGAACTGTTCTAGGTGGGATCTTGCACAGTACTTATGCCTCCGTTCCCCCTAGACTGAACTCTTAACCTCAATCATATCGGCTGACATTCTACTGAGTAAATGGACGGAGACTCGAGGGAAAAATATTAGATTTTTCGGGTTGGAAAAAGTCCTAATCAACAATCACTTCAAAAATCAAATCCCATTGTGCTGTGTTGATATGGCTAGTAGGACAGGCTTGTATATTAGCGTAGATGAACAAGGACAGAGTGATTCAGACCTGTGCAATATCAATCAACAGAAAAACTGGTTTAAAGTTCTGACTGTGGGTTGCCAGAATGCTGAATTTCAGAAAGATAATGGAACACAATAGTGAAGAACATCCTACACTACTTCCAGTGCTTCCCTCACCTTCCTCTTTAGTCCACATGCTTCACCACCTAACATCAGCTTGTATTGTTCTACATTGTTCTACATAATACTATATCATTTGTCAAATTGTTCTCTGTTATGGGGGGTCTAAAACCCTCCCCACTTATTGGGATGATGTCAATCAGCGAGCGGAAAGATGAATGACACCTTAAAAGTGTTGGCTTGATTTATTAGAGCGAGCTCGGATCAATCAACCATCAACATATAAGCGTAGCTAGTTCAGGCATGGCACTCGGGCAGCGCGCGTCATCCGCTTATCAACTACACCTGTGTTAGCCAGCACAAGCCCATTGGGCCATATCCGATAAGGCGGCATTAAAAGGCCGCGCGGATACGCACACACTAACCCCCCGTTTCTGTATGATCTGTGCTACTGCCGCCCGTCCCCCACCCCCTTTTCCCTCTTGCTGTCTGTATGTTCTATCATCAGGGGGATTATATCTCTATTGCTTATATCTCTATTGCTCCCTGCCTCATATTTCATGTTTGTGTCGCATCGAGGAGGCAGGGAGTGCTTCCCTTAGATCATCCACTTAAGTCAAACCTATTTCCATGTCATGGTTATCAATAAATGGTCAAATCTAATACGTGAGTGTTTTGACTGAACTAGCACTTGGTGGTCGAATGAGTGAAATGGGTTGGTTACAGAGTGGTTAATATACACTGGAGTACAGTTTTAACATAGGTTCCATAGAATATTTCCTTACTGGGCACAGAATGTAGTCAGCATATTCGTATTCTTGAAAGGTCATACCTGACAGTATCATAACTCATTCATGCCTTGTCTAATACTTTCTCCTCCCTTGCTCCTGTCTGTCTCTATCACGAGAGACCCCAAGTTATATATGGACCTTGTGTAAAGTCCCCTCTTGACCATATACAGACTAAAGCCCTTCTTACACAGAAACTGCACATCAACACTAGAACCCTCTCACTAGGTATGATGTTGTCTTGTAAACTAAAAAGCCCCCTCTGTTTCACAGGAACTATGGTTGTCCAAGTGGCAGCCACAGACGCAGACGACCCCACCTATGGGAACAGTGCCAGAGTGGTGTACAGCATCATCCATGGCCAGCCGTACTTCTCTGTGGAGCCCAAGACTGGTAGGTGCAGCAGTGATGACCTCTAAGCAATGGATTTTTTGGGGTGATTTTCTTCCAGTGGAGAAGCCTGACATTCTACTTAGTCTGGTTTCTTGTATGTTTATCTCGAGGGCCACAGTGGGAGTGCACCCATTTCCAAGCCCTGTGGATGAACATCCAGCTTAATTATGACTCCAGGCTAGCTTAATTTCCATCCCTGATCGACAGTATTGATGGTGTGAAGTCATGTCCTCAGTTTAGAGTTTGGAGATCTAGTACTGCAGCACTGCTGTCGGTGGTTTATTAATTACAGGTCTGTTTGGCTTCTGGACATACTCAGGAACACCTGCAGAACTGTTGTCTTGACATTTTTGCTTGTTTTTCCAAACTCAGTCAAGCTGTTTTTTAACACCTGGCTCCTTCAGTGAAAATGTTTCCCCGGAAATCAGTGTGGTACCATTTATTGTATATATGTATTTTTTACCATGGCTGCTATATGAAGCAGGGTCTTTGTTCCTTGGTGCAAAGTGTGGAAAACGGTGGGAAAATGCTTTTTCAAAATGCCCAAGTGCTTCTCTCCAGGTATTAAAGAAACATGAGGCTGGGATAGAACTCTGGGGGTGATAAAAATATGAGTTGGTTTTAAGACTCTTGGGGTGGTTGGTGTATAGTGAATGCTGGTGTGTGCAGCTGTTGTCCCCCCCCCCCCCCCCCTATATCTTCCTCCCTGGCTCATTAGCCACTGTCCCGCTGCGGTTTGTCTGCCTCATGCAAAGCACTCTGAGAAGAAAACTATGAAAATATGGGCCATCCCATAATATTTGGCTTGTCGCCGTCCTTTTCCTCGGCACCTCACACACCACAGATCTGACCACATGCTGGGGTTGTAGAACAACTGTACCGCCACTAAGACAGTTACTGTGTTGCAGCATTGATGAACCATCATTGCTACTCGGACCTCTTGTTGAGTGAATCTTTGAGATTATTATTACTCACCTGCAGATGAGTTATCATGCACTAAACACTTTTGATAAGATTTTAATGCTTTATATCAAGTGCACTGTATTACTGTGTAATTAACTTCTGTTCTTGTCCAGTACTCTGCATAATACAGCATAGTTACATGGCATAGACACATAATTTTGTGTTTGGACCTGAAGTTTAAAGGCTAGTATCTGCTATTATACCTTTAGAATAACAGATACTAGTCACAGAAAAACTTGTAACTGTATTTGAAGAAAGGTTATGACTGACTCATGATAATGACGTGAAACTTTATTAAAGTAAAGCCACTTCTTGTAATTAGCTTAAGTTTTCCATTAGCTCATGAGCCACTATTATAATTACGTAGTTATATATGCTATTGTAGGTGGCCTTCCCATTCTGCTGATTCTTTGACTTGAAAACACATTAGTGGATAGCAGAATATGCTAGCTCGAGAGTGTTTCGTCATTCGGCCTGCTGTGAGGCCACTCATAATACTGATTTGAACACTTTAATGCTTCTTTTCAATGATCTTTAACTAAGTTACAGATACCAATTTAGCTCAGCAATGACCCTCAAGTGGAACCCCTTGACTTTTATACCAGCTGGAGTGAAGGTGTATGTTCAGGTTAAGGATGTTTCACCAGCATGTCTTCCTCACAAAGACCCATTACTCTCCCACAGTGGCTATGCTAAGCAATGAATGCTTCAAGGAACTTGTCATGCTCTTCACACACTTTCCATTTTATTAGCTGAGTAGCATTCAATAAATTATTACAGGTCAAGTGCTCAACCTGTGCTTGTCATTAGTAATGCAAGGTTTTAGGTTTACAACAGTAAGAATACCCTTCTTATGTTTGTTTTCTGTTGTTTAAAAAGTTATTGTGTTAGAAACTGAAGCCAATCAATTGAAAGGTGCTATGAGAAGAATGAGAATTCTAATAGTCAAACCATTGGATAATTAATGTGTCCTTTTACATGGAAAGAGGATATAACCAATGTACTTTGTGCTACGCTTATCTTCCCATGTTCCTCGATAATCCACGTTGGAATATCAATATTCCACATTGGAATATCGAGGAGAGACTTTGACTAAGTACCTTCTCTGAGGCACACTCTATAAGCTCTGCACTACCATACCGCACTGTCAGTTAAGGGTTTAGAAGTAGTGGACAGGGAGCTGGACGTGAGACCTGGAGTTTGGGGGTGTGCGTGTGTGGGTTGCACCCTGTCTCACATTGGTCCAGCAAGTCTCTTTACTGGGTTTCTTAATCCCAAATTGAATCCGCAAGGTGCCCTTGGGATGGATGCTTAATCCCGAATAGCTCCAATAACTTCCAGGCGGTAAACGTAATGAATAATGTTGTGAACAAAATACATAGGTTGCCCTTAGTAACCTTGTGTGCCTCCATTTTGCGATGTGGGAACTCGTGGAACAGAAGCACACATTAGTGGCGAAAGGTGAAATTACAATGTACGCGCTGGTTGCTGCTTTATAATGGACGAAAGACACTGAAGAATGAAACAGTGTGTGTGTCATGACACCCACTCAGAGGCACACACACACACACAAACACACAAACACAATTTGGAGGCAGATATGCCCAGTGAAGCATATCAGCCTGGATAGAAATGCCTACCTTTCCACAGAACCTGCACGTCCCAAATGATGAGCGGGAGCAAAAAAGCCAGACGCCCGAGTGAGGATTAATGATGTTTTGAAGGGCTATTTAAGACAGAGTCTGCGTGTGTCTCCATGTGACGTACACGGCACTCCTGAGATGGCAGCATTTCTAGATCCAGCCTCATCTCGTCTGTCTGCCGCCGGTCACTAGAAAGGAGATCATTTAATTAAAGATAAAAACATGCTCAAATAAATGAAAAGGCCAAATCGGGTCTATTTTCCAGGTGCTCCGTCAGCTCATTGTGTTGCATGCCGAGATAGTGAAGCCAGGGGACGGTGTGGACACCTGTAATCCCATTCTGATTAAGATATTGGCATGGCCTTTACAGAGCTTTACGGTGGGGTGTCGTCTAATCTGTTCAGATCAGAATGTTTTTTTTTGCTTGAACGCCACTCTGCGGAGCTGAGCACCTCATCCCTGGACTGGATCCTGCCTCTGCACGCTCCAGTGACTGAGAGACACTGCAGCAGATAGGAACAAGACCTAACACCATCCAGACTGGTACACTGCTCCACTCTGTGTCTGAGGCCCCAATCAGACTGAGATACCGTGTACGGACAGAGAGATAAGTAGTCACATCACTGGGTTGTTTGATATACTTTTGAATTGTAGGATGGCTGTATTAGCGCCTTTCGTTATCACATGAATTACTTAGGTCAGTTGAGATGGCACACTTCACTACTCCACTTTGTACCTTTTTCATACATTTATGCAACAGTAGCCAGCCCTGGAGAGAGGGAACTCCTTTGCGGCAAGTGCAGCACAGACTGAAGCTTCCCAAGTTAGCTCTGCAGGTTACAATTACGTAAGATGTTCCAAAAATTGGCTGTATTTGAAAGACAGGTCATTTTGGCATTCAATACAAACCACCAGGTGCCAGTTATTTATTTCCATATGGTCCGTTTCCACGGTACCACAGGATCTTGTTCTATGTAAGTGGGCCACCTGGAGGTTCAGGAAAACACACTGCTCTTGTTTAAGTGTCCATCTCCCCTCTCTACTACCTCTCATACAGCTGCCTGGACACAACAGCCAGGGGCTTTCTCCAAAGCCCCCCCCATCCCCCATCCCCCCTTCCTATATCCCAACACACACACTTTTATTTCCTCTTCCAAAGACAAATGTCAGGGATGTAGGCTTTAGCGGGGAGCGTGGCCCACTCTTCTGCCGCCAGCGTCGGGGAGACAGCTAGATAAATGCGCGGCTACGGCGCGTCTGCCTCCCTCGCACCGGAGGCACCGGGAGTTGCGTTGCGGCGCGGGGCCGTGCCGCGCTGGCAACAGAAGGATTTTAATCATCGCCTCTCCCCAGGAATGACACCAGCGAGGCGCGGGGTACAGAGATAGAGAGCAGAGGGGGGCCAGGCACCCAGCAGACAAACAACAGCCCTGAGAACATAGCCTCACGGATTAGCCATGTCTCTCTGTGAGAAATATGTGTGCTTCTGGCCAGGCGGGGGAGAAAACACATCGCCGTTATTTTTTTTTTGTCTTTCTTTCTTTCCTTCTTTTCTTTTTTTTTTTCGGCGCCGGAATCAGGATTCATGGCATCATTAAACAAGACAATATCTCCCAGGCTCCAAACGCAGAGCTGATATTAAATAAGTATATCAATTGTATGTGAAGCCCATCTTTGGTTAGTGGGATCATTCATTTGTCTCTCTCTCACTGCCGGCTGCACCCCCTCAACAACTCTTCTGCTGGCTTGATCTCAAGTTTGAGCCTGTTTAGTTGCTGGAGTTGTTGTTGTTTAAATACCAACCATTAGGCAACTTTTCTCTGGCAGCCTTTACTCTGAATTTTTAAAAGACTGCTCTTTCAACCTCTCTTTCACTCTCTTGTTTTTGTCCCTATGGTGATGCTGTGTGAAGTTGAAAGGAGAGAAAAGCTGTGTTCGTTTTGTACCTTACCGGGATTGAGGGACCTCAGTTGGAGTGAAGACTTGAAGCATGCTCTCTCATGCGTGTCAGTAAACAGGGTTCACAGGTGTCACAACAGCCGACACTGTTGATGCTCTTTAATTGGCTGCGAGGTTGCTCTGTGGAGGAAACATCCCCCTCCCAAAAAACAAGGGATGAATGGATGGATGGAAGGAAGGATGGATGGATGGATGAAGGGAGGAGAGGATGGCTGCAACAGCAGTGGAGGGCTGCATCTGCACATCCACACAGACCTACTGTAGACAGATGCTTTGATAAATCACATGAAGGGTGCTGGCTTTAAAAATAACCCGATTCCTGGCCTGACATGTTGTGACTCCTTGTCCTGAAAGAGCAGGCAGAGGAGGACGCAGGCAGCTGAGCCTTCACCCTGCATTTCACCCCCCCCTGCTGCTTATTAGCTTCAGCGATATGGAAATGACACGTTTTTGAGGACAGCGACAACACTGCTTTATTGACAGTTGTTATCCAGTAGCTGGCATGTGACAAAGGCCTTGGATAAAAAGAGGCGGACAGCTCGCTCTAATTTCTCTAATTGAACGATTTAGTTAGGCTGGCCAATAACACTTTTCAGCTCGAGGGCTTTAATGGTATTGATAAAGACAGACAGAGAGAGAAAATGAAACACTTAATAGGATGGTTTATTTTGCTGGCACAACACAGGTTTCTTGTCAAGATAACCAGGTACTTCGGCTCCTTGTTCCTCTTCAAGCTTTTAGACCTCATTTAAGAGATTTATTTGTCCTTCTTTCCGGGTATCCAGTTTGTTTTAATTACAAAACCTTGTGAAAGTGTTGCCTTTTCAGCATGTTGCCTTTTGAACTGCAAATGAGTTTTAGGATACGACCATCAGAGGTCTTAATAAATATGCCTTTTCTGATTTTTTTCCCCTCCAAATTCCATTATATTTTGGAAGGGAATCATAGCATACCTACCAAAATCCCAACGTCAGAAGTGGCTATGAGCTTGCTGCTGTGGATAATACAACACTCCTCTACTCATCTCCTTTAAAACACGGTCTTAGAAGAGAACTTTTGTAACGTAATTCAACCCAAATGATCTATATCTTACCCAGTTACATTTACATTTATTCATTTAGCAAACGCTTTTATCCAAAGCGACTTCCAAGAGAGACCTTTACAAAAGTGCATAGGTCACTGATAAAAACAACGAGAGAGCCCCAAAAACATTGCGGGTAGCCAAAACATGAAGCATACATTGTGAAAAGCAAATAAGTGCCAATGGGAAGAAACATAAGAGCATGTAGTTAAACAAATTGAAAATTAAACAACATGAAGCTCAAGTGCAAGAGTGTACCTGTAGGAAAGCAAACAACAATAATATAATTCCACCATTGGGGGGCCAGACAGGGAAAGTGCTTGGATTGGGAGCGGGCGCTCTTGAGAGGTGAGACCACCAGACGGTTGTCAGAAGAAGACCGAAGGTGGCGGGTGGGGGTGTAAGGCTGGTTAAAAAAATAAATAAAATGTTGTCACGGTTTGAGGAGTTACAGAAATCCCTTGGCATCCTTGACTTATAATCACACCTCTGTAAATAACCACAACTCTGTAAAGCACCAGACATGGATTACTGGAGTCAATCACCAGCTATGTATTGTAATAGCATGTAGATCATGTATGGTGGTTCCAAATGTCTGGTTTTCCTCATAAATTGCTCTGTGAAGTCAGACACCCAAAAATACTAAATCTTTGTGCAGTCTTTACTGTAAAGAAATTCTACTTTGCCCATTTTTATAATGACTTTAGTCACAATCCTATTTATCAGCCAGATGGTCAATTATGAGAGTGGTTTTATGGTTCTTTTTGGACTTTTTCCATTGAAAATAATCACAGACATAGTAATTCTGGAAACCTTAAAGATCAGAACAGCTGTACATACAACTTCAATCACAGAGATCCTTACTGGGGTCCAATACAATATTTCCTAAGATTCTGAAAAAGGATAAAAGTTCAATAGAGCCCAAAAAAACGGTGATTCATTTCGACAGGAACTCTAATTTGTATTGTGAGTTATTTAATGGGTAATCTTTCATGTTCTGCAGGACTCCCCAATAAGTGCTTTTAATGAATGAAACAGAAATGTGTTGTAAGCCATTAACTCTGAAAGCAACAGCAATTCCACAAGAGGGATAAGGACAATTTATTGCATAAACGCTTTGTAGTAATTTAGTGGGATTATTTTGATTGCCATCTTTTGAATTGGGGAGATAACATTTTGATTTCCTTTTCATTAGTTGGGATATTATTTCAAAAGCAATCAAAGAAGTGTGTGTGTGTGTGTGTGTGCATGTGAATGTGTGTGTTTACTTCTCTCTAACTTAACACGATTTATTTCTCTCTATCACTCTCTCCCTGTTCTTTCTCTCCTTCCCAACCTGCCTTTCTGCCTCCCTCCCCCTCTCTCTCTCTCTCTCTCTCTCTCTCTCTCTCTCTCTCTCTCTCTCTCTCTCTCTCTCTCTCTCTCTCTCTCTCTCTCTCTCTCTCTCTCTCTCTCTCTCTCTCTCCCTCCCCCCTCTCTCTCTCTCTCTCTCTCTCTCTCTCTCTCTCTCTCTCTCTCTCTCTCTCTCCTCCAGGCATAATCAGGACAGCTCTGCCCAACATGGACCGTGAGACACGGGACCAGTATGTTCTAGTCATCCAGGCCAAGGACATGGTGGGGCAGATGGGTGGTCTGTCGGGCACCACCTCTGTCACCGTCACGCTCACAGATGTCAATGACAACCCACCACGCTTTTCACACAGTAAGATCACCCCTCTCTCCTCCTTATTAGCCCTTTTGCTGTCTCTCTTTCCGTCTCTCTCTCTCTCTCTCCCTCTCTCTCTCTCTCTCTCTCTCTCTCTGTCTCTCTCTCTCTCTGTCTCTCTCTCTCTCTCTCTGTCTCTCTCTCTCTCTCCCCCCCATTAGCTCTTTGGTCTATGTGTGTGTCTGTGTGCATGCAAGTCTGTTCGTCTATCTGTCTGTTCATCTGTCTGTCTGCCTGTCTATATGTCTATCTGTCACTAAGGTTTCTCTGATTCCTGTGGACCTCATCTGACTGTTCACTCTAACTGACCTTGACAAGAGGTTGTCAGGAAGCTTTGACAAGAAGTAGACAGCATACATGCAGTACATGGTATGAGGAGCACATGTATCGTTAGAGCAAGACTAAATCACCCCTCAAACACAGTTCATCCTTTGAAGTGTGCCCTATGTGTAATATCCCCTTCAACCCTTCAACCTTTTTCCAACCTATCTATTTGCTGGAGTGTTTTCAGCAGTTTTTCGACGGGTAGACTTCAAATGCAGTCACCCAGGGGTGTTTGCACCTCTGCCCCCACCCACCCACCCACTGACCCAACTCCCTCATCGCCCAACCACTCCCACCCCCTCCCCACAGTATCTTCCCCTTGCCCCATCTCATGGTCAGAGAGGGGTGGCAGCAGTGCAGGTGGATAAGCTAGGATCAATCAGGCTACTTTTTTTGTCATCAGCCTATTTCACAGACTGCTAATGGGTTCCAGGGCTGGCTTGGGGATTCAAAGGAGCGAGGTGCTTCCCATGATAATCGCTTTACTACTGATAGCCCTCACTGAACAACCGACCTGCTACTGCCTCTCTCTCCCTGCCTCTCTCCCTGCCTCTCTCCCTGCCTCTCTCCCTGCTTCTTTCTATCTGGCTTCTTGCCTATCTTCTTTCCCCCCTGTCTCCCTGCATCCTCCCTCCTTCTTAACCTGCCTTTCTGCCTTTCTGCGTCCGTCCCTCTCTCTCTCTCTCTCTCTCTCTCTCTCTCTCTCTCTCTCTCTCTCTCTCTCTCTCTCTCTCTCTCTCTCTCTCTCCCTCTCTCCTTCCTTGCCTGTCTGCCTGCCTGCCTGCAGCACTCACCGCTGGACTGCATTGAAGTCAAGTCAATTTGCAGGACCCCGGGGGGTGAGGCAGGTTCAACGTTTCGCACAACAAGTCGTCAATGATGCTTTAACCCAGCACCATCACGCTGGGAAGAAAGAGGCTTTAGAGGAGCACAGCCCCCGATGCCTCTCTCCCACCCCCCTCTACCGTCCTTACGGGGTTATAGGTCAGAATCAATAGAGCATTACAGTGCATCTCAACTGATAGACTGTAGTGGCGATATCACTTTCTCTCCCTCTTTTTCTCTTTCTATCTCTCGGATGAAAGGATAAAGAAGGAAAGACAAGGGTGAGGGCATTGGGGGGCCGGGGGGGGGGGGGGGGGGGGGGGCGGCTGAAGGGGGAAAGAATGGAATTGGGAGGGAAGAAGACAAGCGCACAGGTTGAAAATAGAGGTTGGAAAGCAATTTTTGGGGGATGGGTGGGGTGGGGGTCTTTTAAGGAACCGCTATTCCACGGCGAATTAAAAAGCCATTACAGAGATTACACGGACGCAAACAGTGTCAGGCTCATTAGCATTTAGACGGCGAGGGAGGGATCTACTGGGGTGGGGAACACGGAACATTCTAGTAATGAGCTTCACCATGATGATTGGGAAGATTATGATTATGAATATGATTCCTTTATTCTTATGAGAGGGCTTTAACATCAGAAGGTGCAGACAAAAGCTCTGGGAATATTTTGTAATTTTTTTTGTTGCGTTTATAATAGAATCTTACAGTGGACATTTCATCCAATGAAACATTATTACTCTGGAATGATTGATTTGTATTATTCTTGGTCTAAAATGTTTTCCATGGATATTCATATTATTCTGAGAATTTTCAGGGGCGCTCAGATAGTGTTCATTTGGATGTGAATGCATACCATTGTCACTAAAACTAAATTGTACTAAAAGCTGATTCAAAAGGTTGTTATAGAGATGCTGAATTACAGTTGTTATTGAATTATGGACTGTCTCTCAATTTCTTTTGCTGTATATGCTTAGGTTATTAATCTCATTTTTGTTTCGTTCTTTTGGAAGAGATACAGCTCAGTCACCTACATCCGTCCCCAAGTGTGTATGGCAATGTAACACTGCATTCTGACAGGGCTGCTGAACATGGCTGAGGTGTATGAAGACATAGGAAAAAACACAATCTGTAACTCGAATCTCTCCTCTCCTTCAGAGAGCTACCAGTACACAGTACAGGAATCCCTCCCCGTGGCGTCCGTGGTGGCAAAGATCAAGGCGGTGGATGCAGACATCGGCACCAATGCTGAGATGGACTACAAGATAACGGATGGCGACGGCCCGGGCTTGTTCAACATCACCACGGACGAGGACACCCAGGAAGGAGTCATCCTTCTCCTCAGGGTACAAACACCTTCTCCTTCCACATGTGTCACACCTCCTCTCTAGTTCTTCAGGCACCTGTGGGCGAGCGACAGGGGCCACCCCTGGACTGAGAGAGGAACCAACACACTTCAGAAGTTGTGTTGATTCTGTGTGAATGTGTGCTGTGTCTGTCAATCATATCTGCTGGTGCTGGTTATCAAGGTTTAAAAAAAAAAAAAGAACATTTTCTTGACGTTTTTCTGTTGTTGCTTCTTGTTTTTCAAAGGGTTGGACCGGTCTTCTCAGTTTTTTGATATTTTGTTCTCCTCAGCTGAGAGACTATTGTTAGCTATCTGCCACTATTGTCAGGGAAAAACATAGCATCTATTGTGTGTACTGAACTGTTGCTTACTCCCTGACTTTACAAAAGAGAGGCTAGTCTCAGACAATGCATGTCACATCAATGTCCTTCTGCATTGGCCACAACATATCAAGAGTCCAATAATCCAAACAAATGTGAGCGTATTATGTCAACACTTGCCTTGATGTGTGCCTTTTCTTGCAATCAATAGTTTGCCTTCACACCACCACAGTAAGTCAATATAAAAAGGTCTGGATGAAAGATGTGTTTGGTGGGTTCTGATCTCGTGCAAGTCAAGGTTGCCTAGAAGCTTTGGATTCTACAGTCAACATCATTTTCATTTGTTCATATATATTTGTTTTTCAAGTTTGAGTGCATCGCTAGGCCACGACAATGGTTAACACATAGACATGCTTTTATGACTTTGTCCTTCCAGTCTACTGCAAATAGTGCCATTAAGCTGCACTCTGAACTGTCCAATCAGTGGGTAGCATTATGGGAAGTTAGTGAATGGATCGCTTGTGAGCCAATCATGTCCTACCTTACGCTTTCATGTGATGAGGTATAAATATTCCTCCAGGGGCAGTCGTGAGATTTTATGGGCCCCTTAATGATCTTTAATACAATATAGAGACAAAGGATCAGAAAATGTTAGATATGGTGAATAATCTTCTATTGTCTTAACACTCTACATGTGTTGAGGGAAAAAAGACAGCTGTTGTTGACACATTACTTTTTTCTCTCCCCCCCCCATCTCAATGCCGTTTGCAGCCATTAGACTTTGAGACAAAAAGTAGCTTCTCCCTCCGTGTCGAGGCCACCAACCGGCACATCAACACCAACTTCTTGAGTGCGGGTCCATTTAGCGACACCGCCACTGTCAAGGTGATCGTCGAAGACGTGAATGAGCCACCACTCTTCTCCTCACCACTCAGTAAGATGGTGGTATCTGAGGATGCCAGAGTGGGAACATCCATCGGGAGGGTGTCTGCTCATGACCCTGACAACTCCAACAGTGCCATCAGGTAATCACTGTACTTCAGGACTTGTGGAGTAACTCACCATTAGAGGCACCATCTCTCTGTTGTAACTGTTATTTTGATCTGAAGTGGCTGGCTTAATGTTTTCTCAAACAATCCAGCAGCAGTTGACTTTCCTTCAGCATAGTGGCCTAAGCAAAACATTCTACCTGTATACTAGCCCCCTGTGTTTCAACATATACTTTTCTACTATGTGTTCCTGACAAAAGACACCACCATTTACAGAAGTACTACTCAGAACGCTAATTTGCTTATATTCAGCCTTTTCTTTTCATCCATAAGTGGATTTGTTCGTTTAACAACGCCATGGGACTTAGAGTTATCTACAAAACACAGAGACAGACAGCCAAGATCCCTAGATCCCTCTGTGACTGCCATGAACCCAGGCCAGATGGTGTGTGTATTCTGAGCACTGCAACATGAGCAAAAGTAAAATGCCATCTTCAACAGGAACAGAGCCTCCTGAGGGTCAATACTCACAGTTTGTGCTTTGGCATTTCAACCACAAAACAAGCCCTCCAAGAGGCAATATGTGGGTGTCTTTCAAAACACTCCTGCCCATTATGCATTAATTGAAAGAATATTGGGGCTGTATTCACGCCTGGACCGTACGGATTATTCGTAATCTTAATCAGAAAATCAAATTACTCCACCATTGTGGTTGCAAATTGCTTCTTTTTCCTGTCGTGACTGCTATCAGCTTCTGCAGTTCATGCCACTACTTCTGTTGAAATTAACATTATTGTGGAACTAAAATGCAACCCTGAGTCAAATTACATTGAATAATACCCCTTGGATATAGGCTAATTGAAGATCATTTTCTCCACAGAAATGCGAGCCGCACAGTGCCTAAATGGTGTTTGTTTTGTGTTCAGGAACTTATAAAAGTGGATGTAGATCAGTTTCCATCACAATTAAAAGTTAACATTTTTTCAAAGGGATTTTTTTCCCTGTCAACCCAACCCACACACATTCTGCTAATCTGAAATGAAATAATGACACTGAATATTAGGTTGCACCTGGACTTGATAATGATGAGATAATAGCCAGAGAAACTAGCAGGAATCAGAAATGATAGAGAACAAACCATGATGGTGCATGTTAATACAATCTACTAATGGTGCTGATGAACTGGATCCAAATGTTCTCCAAATTGTATATTTGGCTCATGTTTTAAAGGGTAAAAAGGGTCATCGATCTAAAGAATGTTCAGAAGGGGATGCTGGGATTGTTAATTCAATAGTTTTGTGCTCAAGCCAAATATTTCATAAACCCTTAGAAAAAAGAACAAGTTCTTTAAGTTATCTGATAACCCTGGCTCACTTTCAGTTGAACCCATTTGGGTTTTTTATATAACCCCTTATTAGTTATGCCTTTTTTATAGAACCTTTGTTTGATTAGGCAGTTCTGCTTGTGACTCCAAATACATTGACATGAGTTTTTTGGAGGGTTATGTATTCTGTGGAACCCTTCATGATTCTACGGTATAACCTAGTTTTAATGCTGACATAGTGTCTCTCCATCCTTCTCCAGGTACTCAATAGACAGGAACACAGACCTGGAGCGGTTCTTCAATGTGGACGCGCTCAGTGGGGTCATTAGCACTGCCAAACTCCTGGACAGAGAAGTCAACTCAGTCCACAACATAACCATCTTTGCAATGGAAAGCCGTAAGTCCACAACATTCTGTCGGCCCCTTTCAATACATGTACCGGAGAGCAAACGATCGGTCTTTTCGATGTGCAGCGCGGTGGCCCAGTGTTAGCAGCAGACCCATCCAGACACACACAGCCATGCCTCGTGTCAGGTGGCCCTAGTCACAGATGTCAAGTTGTGACTCTTCTGTGTCATCTGGTCTGGATGATTCCAGTCTTCTCATCCTGCCATACAGACAACTCAGTCTCCCATCCTCCCATCCCTCTGTCACCCCCCCCGTACCGTCCCGTCACGCTCCCCCCACCTCTGTGCTTACATTAATACGGGCAGGCGTGCGCCCAGGCATGGGGGTCATGCGGGGGCTGCTGGGGAATGTTAATTTGGAAGCGGAGGGGGAGGGAGAGGGGAGGGAGAGGGGAGGGAGAGGGGAGGTCGCCCTGACCTCCGGGTCTCCCTGAGCCGTAGTGTGTGCTAGGTTGGGAGGTGCTGACTAAGGCCGGGCCAGCTCACCCATTGGTGAACTATGCTAATGTGACGTGGCGAGGTGTCGCCGTGTTTCGCCTTTGACTCGACCCTTCTCCGCTTCAAGGACGAAGACTGCTCCTCTCTGTGTCTCTCCCCCACCGTGTCATTTCACAGCCATGCAAGCACACATGTCGCTACCCAGACCATAAATACCCAGGCCCTTGTCTCCAGGCACCTCAGTGTGCCTTAGAAAGGGCTTAATGTCGCATGATCAGCGATTCCCCCTCAATGCCTGTCTATTGGTCTAAATTAAGTCTTGTTTGTACCATAAGGTAAACATCTCAGCACATAGATCTGTCATCATCACAAATAGTCCTCTGCTTTATTTTGTTCTTGCATTTCAAGTAGGATACAACTCTAAAAAACTCTTCAGAGAATGGCACGCTCTGATGCATGGAGATCTTCCGTAATGACTATGTGGAATGTGGCTGTCATTCACAGACGAGGTTTGGCCTCTGACACGAACAGTGACACTCCTATTCTCAGCGAGCAACTTTAAGGTCCAGAAAGTACACAGCCGTTTTCCTCCGCTCCGAAAGTCATATATTAATAGAAAATTGGCTTTTAATGTTCCTAAAGAGGGCATGAAGGGAGAGAGAGAGACGAAGAGAGAGAGAAGGAGAGAGAGAAAAGGACAAAGATAGACATTGCTGCTGGCAGAGGGATGTTGTGCACTTGCGCTGTGGTCGCTCAGATTTCACCCCTTCTTCCTCCAGCCCCCACGCCAACCACAACAAGCCTATGCCCCGGGGGGGTCACGCGGGCTTTTTATTATCGTCAAATCAGCCACCCCCGAATGTCAGCGACGTGTCAGTCCTCGTCAGGCAAGGCAGGGACGCCAGGCCAAATCATCATCCTGTCCTCCCAGATGAAGCTGCAGCCATTTTGGCCATCAGTGTGTGTGAGCCAGGGTGTCCAGCCCCCAGGGTGCTGGGTGGCTTGTTC
Source organism: Hypomesus transpacificus (assembly GCF_021917145.1). Lineage (NCBI taxonomy): Eukaryota > Metazoa > Chordata > Actinopteri > Osmeriformes > Osmeridae > Hypomesus > Hypomesus transpacificus. Next base: position 4,482,222 of record NC_061067.1, read on the forward strand.
TACACAGGCAGCTTCTATGTCGCATCAACCAGGCAACGGTTCTAATGAGCTGCCTGATCACTTTGGCTCCTCGCTCCCAGGCCCGCCAGCTGATAGTAGAGAACATTGCATATTCCATCAGAGCAGCAGTTTTGGCTTAATTTTCTCGTTTCGCCGGACCTTTGTGATTAATTAAAAAGGCATGCGGAAGATCAATATCCCGGAGAGTGGATGAGCACAAGCAAGAAGTTAAGTCAGGGGACGTTTTTGTATTGGGAAATTGGCTGAAATGCACTGATATGAGCATGTCTCTCTCTGGCTCTCTCCATCTACCTCTCCTCCTCCTCTCTCTCTTTCCATCTCTTTTTCAGAGGATCCAACCCAAATTGGAAAAGGTGTTGCTGTCATTACTGTTCTGGACATAAATGACAACGCCCCTGTGTTCGCCATAGAATATCAGACCATTCTCTGTGAGAATGCCATTCCTGGGCAGGTAAGAGGCTGTCTGTCTTATCCAATATGGTGGCGGGGGGACGAGGGGATGGGGGATGGGGGGATAGGAGGGGATGGGGGGCTGGTAAGAGGCTCTTTCCTATTATCCAGTATGGTGAGGGGGGGGGTGTAATGGGGTGCTGGATTTATACTGCATTCACAAACATTACTGCTGCAGTCTTTGTTTTCATCCTCCACAATGAGCGAGATTTATTATCCTGAGAGTTTTCTCCTCCACCTCCAAGGAGCTCTGCACTACTCTGCAAAAAGTATCTGAAAGTTTGTCGCTCGCCTTTATCCGAGTATGATGCCACTGTTTCAGGCCACTTGATGTGGTCTTAAATAGCTTGTGATTTCTCTCCTCTGCTGGAGGGCATGTCAGGGAGACAAAGTCATTTGTTTGAGCCACGTAGCGCAGATCAAATTGCAGGTATCATCTGTGTTCGTACACTTCGTTGGAGATGGTTCCCCCTCATCTCTGCCAGATGAATTAATGTCTGTGTTTGAATTTCCCTGTGGCTCGACTCCACAATGCTATCACACACCAACATGATATTTCATGGCAGGGTGGCATTGGGTGTCTACCCTGGTCTGATTCCCTATTCGCGGAGTGTGTGTAATTAGTGGATGGCGGAAAATGCATCATAACAGTGTACGAGCCGAACGAGGAGGAGAGGGAAGAAGGCGCTCGGAATTCAGGTTCTCTAAAAAGAGGCGTGTAAGGGCTCCCATGAGATGTGCCCCCTCCCTCTCCCCCCTATGTTTAGCCCTTGGTCTCATCATCGCTACATGACTCGTGCGTCCTCTCTGCCTATTTGTCTGCTCCTGGCATCTGGAAAACACAATGAGACGCAGCACGGAATAACCACAATTGATCAGGATGATGCATTTGTATTGGAAATTGGAAATCAGGGCCCCTTTTAAGTATGTTATTTGCCCTCTTTGTTGTTAGTCATCTTGTTCACGGAAGGCTGCACCTGAAAAGCGACATGATGTCATCTGCGAAAATGTTTTTTCTTCTGAGTTCTCTTCTCCATGTTTCTTCTGAGCTGCAGGTGAGGAGGCAGAGTAGAGGTTCTGCCTCTCTGGACTGCACGGGGACTCATCTTGACTTGATTTGCCTTCAGCTCCGTCATGTTCACTGCAGGGGGGTGGTGCTCTGGTGTTTAAACTTATGCCTCCAAGCTCCCAGAAAAAAATATCTAGTTTAGCCAGCATTCAAAGCCATAAACTTTGGACTCCAATTCTGTAGACCTTTACAATGGATTACCCACAGCTTGTTGAATTTCCTCAGCCACATCTCGTGGGGACTGTGTGTGTTGTGTGTGTGTGTGTGTGTGTAGTGTGTTTGTGTGTGATGTGTGTATGTGTATATGTGTACAATATTCGGCAACACTCCACATATGAGGATTTGTTATATGTTGTTGTTTCCATCTCGTTACCCCGGTTGTGTTTCTAGAAGTCTGTACCTTTTATAGGAGCCTCGCATCACTGTCCTATCCTTTTATCTTCTGCTTTTAATAGAGAGCTTTCGGCTGCTCTTTTAACCCAGCCAGTATATCATATACATATGTCCTTGTCACTTGTTACACGGTGAAATTGGTTTGCTTTTCCACACTATCATCTCCTTCACTGGGGTCGAGAGGGTGAAGTTGTAAACCCTAGCGACAGAATCTCCTCTGAAGGGAGATGACGATGGTTACACACACGCGTCGTTGGGAGAGATGCTTTGTAAAAAAAGGTGGCTGCAGGTCTGAGCTTCCTGGGTTGTTGGACCCAACTCTAGGTAGGTATGGTGAAGTCACATGCCAAGCTTAGCATCAAACAGGTGAAACATTGCTTTCCACTGTTCAAGAATTCTATTCTGTCATAATACCACCATGGTGATGGAATCAGTTTGTTTCACAACCACCGTCTTGGATATTTCGGAAGTTCCAAGATACGACATGAGTGTGGTTGTGTCTGAACGAGGCATGAAGGATAAGAATGGCAGACATCTGTCCTTCCACTTCACATCATACTCTGAACCCCTGTGCAACACTGTCTACCATACACATGACGGTCTGCTTAAGACACTGCCTTGTTTTGCCTGTGGCGTTACGTAAATGTACACCTAATAAACACACATTCAAGAAACAAAGAAAAAAAAGACTTGACATTTTGAGTGCAAAAACAGCATTTGAATAACAACCACTGGTCGAATGGGTGGACTGGGTGAGACTGTCAGTAGTCCTATCTCCCCTGCCAGACCAAGACATCCTCATTAATGTGTCTCTCTCTCCGTGTTCACCCCGGGGACGGGCCACAAGTGCCAACCCTTCCCACAGACGGCTCCACACGTGAAGCATCCTCACCTCGGCCAGCTCAGCTCCTATCCAGGTCCGCCCACTTACTTTCCATGGCCTGGCTCGTTGGCACGGCTAGGTCGCCACGGCTCGGATTAAATAAAATAGGCAGATATTTCAGGTGGGGCGGGGGGGGGCCGAGGCGGAGGGTGTGGGCTGGCGCTGTGGCGCTGTTCGGGCAGATTAACAGGGAGCACGGAGGTTGAAATAACCTGCCATCTTTCTGGCTTAATTAGGGCCGTCTCGTGGCGCTAGCCCTCTCCCGAGACTCCACTTGTTACGGATCAGCGCTGCGTCTGTCTCCTGCCATAATATTAATTGATATTAAAACAGTGGGGGGAGGGGGCAGAGGGGAGATTGGGGGAGGGCACAGGCACAGGGGCCGAGGGAGGGGGGAGGTGGGGTCATGTAGATACAATCATTCCCATCAGTGTCGCCATTACATACATGAGTGGATTTTCCCTGGCACTATGATGGCCCCAATCTGCCACCCTGCCCTTCAAGCTACCCTCCTCCCCTTATGTTACCACCCCCCCCCCCCAGTGGGTCCAGCAAGGACTCTTGGTCATCATTTAGTTGAGATTAATTTGTTAGTATTTAATGTTACATTTAAGATTACTTTATGGGAGTCAGGTGGCTGAGCGGTGAGGGAGTCGGGCTAGTAATCTAAAGGTCGCCAGTTCGATTCCTGGCCACACCATGACGTTGTGTCCTTGGGCAAGGCACTTCACCCTACTTGCCTCGGGGGGAATGTCCCTGTACTTACTGTAAGTCGCTCTGGATAAGAGCGTCTGCTAAATGACTAAATGTAAAATGTAAATGTAAGATTATTGTTCCAAATAGGTGGTTGGAATACAGGTACATTTTGGTTTGTCAAAAATATGACTGATTTCAAGAGATGTGTGTTCCATGTTGCGCCCAACCCTTCTTTGTAATTATCAGTTCATTCGAGGTGTTTTTTTGGAGGTGGGAAGTGAAATCAACGATCATACCACAGGCAATGGGGGGTGAGGGGGGGTCAGTGGGTGGTGATTGTGTATACTTGTGTGTGTGCTTCTGAAGAGTGAGTGTGGGGGGGGGGTGTGAGCAGATACGTGTGTGTGTGAGAGAGTGTGTGTGTGTGTGTGTGTGTGATTGTGGTGTTCTATATAAAGGCAGCACCTGGGTGTAGGATCCATGTTCACCCTGTGACAGCAGGAGATTCAGCGCTGCAGTGCAGGTGCTCCAGAACCTCTGCTCAGGCCTGTTCTTCATTAGTATTTGAGGTTTCATCTTGGTTCTAGACCAACTCAGACATCATTTTAGATGATCAATAGAGAAATCCACGGAGCTGACAAATAGAAATGAACGGAGATTGAAAGGCGACATTTGTTGAGAGCTACGTATTGATTGCAATCAAACCCAGCATCTGTCAGAATTAGGGTCCTCAGCAGGGGGGGGGGGGGGGGGGCTGGGGTAGATTGTGGGCTCTGCTTGGTGATTTGTAAGTGCTGGCTGCCACTGATGGGCTGGGTGTTGTTGTGGGTGTTGATGTTGCACATGGGGGCATGAGAGACACAGACAGCAAGGGGTGTGAAAACCACAGCACCCCCATCCTGAGCCCCCTGCCCTCTTTGACAACATCACGCCCCCCTCCCCCCAACTCTCCTCCAAACTCACACCCATCACCGCAAGCAACTTGTCGCCGCCTCCGCGTCTCCATGGCAACAGCCGGTTGTCACTCAGACACTCCGTTGCTCACTCGGATTCGATTATATTCACACTGTCAATCCAACTTTGAATTACTGTGCCCGTTATCTTGTTGTGGTGCGCTCCCCTCAGAAGACAAACCCCTTTCAGTGTCCAGCCTCATCTATATTTGGAGAAAAGAGATTATGCTCTTAGGTAAGGCACGTCAAAGACTTTTGTGCCGACCGATCCTGTCCTGATCCGTCTGTGGCGAACGCCGGGGTCATGACCTCCCACAAGTTCTGGGGGAACTTCTGCGCAAAGAAACAACAATTACTGTACTTATTGCAGCTGAAAACCAACCATGCAATTGGTTTAGAGCCAGATCCCACTCTATAAGTCTGGAGCCCCAACCACACTTAGAGTGCTCATGTCCTAACACTAGCAGATAAGGGCCTCCTTTGCCTTATCTGCCTTTGTTGCTCCAGGCAAACTGTGAGGTCATCCTACATTATGGGAACCAATTTATCTGTCATTTCTATAAGTATGTTGGGTAGCAGCAGTTTGACCTATATGTGTGAGTGTGTGTGTGTGTGAGTGTGTGTGTGGGTGTACTCTGCGAGTGCATGCTAGCCAGTGAATGTGTGCTCCCATGAGTTTATGCTAGCGAGAGTGTGTGTTAGTTGTGTGTGTGTGTGTGTGTGTGTTCTGGGCGCGGGTGTGCAAACAGCCCTCAGCTTTCCCACGTGTGTTTACTCACTACTCTTTGAAAAAAGTAAAAAATGAAACCACGGCCACCCCTTTAACATCTATTACATCTGACACCCAGACTTGTGTAAACTCAAAACCCCTTTAATTCTCTGATTTATCTGGCTGCTCTGTCTCCTGGCTGACAGGCTCCGTTCAGCTGGTGCCGTTAATGTCTCTTCATGGAAATGGATGTTCACAGCCCTGTCTTACTCCTTCCGTATCCTATTCAGCCCATTAGAGGATTCAGCGACCAAAGCCCCATGAAAAGGGTTTGCCTGGAAGCGCTGCTAACGAAAGGCATAAGATGTTACAGGGTTGGATTTACGATTTACGAGCTGTATGAACTAATTTGTTCATAAGGTCAGATACAGTCTGAATCAATAGATACATGTGTACACACATACACTGTATGTGTGTGTGATCTATTGTTAGTTGGTGAACCTTGGTGAGGCACACCCACCTGATGCTAAACACACATTGCACTGCTCAGGCAGGGGAAGATAGGAATGAATTGTCTGTTCAGTATGTTCCTCTGAAAAATAGCATATTTGATGATGGACTGCATAGAACATGTCCATCTGCACTAATGATTCACACAACAGGATCAAGAGCCCAAAAGATGTCAGTTATGTGGGATTAGTCAGGAGGAATGCGTACATATGCTGGAGATAGTGTAGATAACATGTGCTCCGTCAGTCCATGGAAAATATTTGAATCTGACAAGAACTATGTGGAGCCAAGAAAACCGTTCCGGTTTCTGTTTTGATTCATTTATGTTTTTGTTGAGTATTAGAGTGTAAATTATTCAACAAATTTCACTGGATTCTGCCAGTTTTAATTGGCAGACAGTCTCCCCAACCTACTCAGAGTCCTCCTACCTGACAGTCTATAGACACAAGCATTTAATCACAGATGGCAAGTGACAATCCTGGTCGACCACTGCGATGCACTCTGCATGGAAGCCAGAGTGCAGCCATGGAAGACAAGGCTTCTGTATCAGGTCTACTTTAAATGCAGGCCTGAATGTTGTGACTATGTGATAATTAACTGTGAAGGGCTTTTAAGATAGCTCTTGAAGGCTCTCCCTGGGTTTTCATGGTCTTGGGAGAGGTTGGGGTTCGACGTTTAGAGTGTGCGATTAGAAGAACAGAAGAACAGCTGTTAAGTCTGTGAGATGTGCTGGCATCATACTGGAACAGGCAATGTGTTTTTGACTTTAGCTGTGGCCTGGATGTTTGTTCAGAGGTTATTGGTTCTGGAGAAACACCTCTTTGCACAGATAGGTGCCAGCATTGAGATATTCAACCGTGCAGGATTTGCTACTGGATGTTGTTGTCTAGAAGTATACTTGTAAGGTATAACACTGCGGGAGAGTCTTTAGCAGTATGATCAATGAATGTAACGGGAGTCTAGAAGGTCTCTCATGGCCAAGCTTTTAAATACGATTTGTAAGACTTTCAAAGCAAACCTAAAACATCTTAAAACTACAGTATAAGTTGCCCAAAAACACTTACTTCAGGCTGTTTGATTTGTGTGGCAACAATTGTTTAAACATGCAGTACATTATACATGTACAAGGGAGTGAGAACACAATCCACAAATACTGTTTACTCCACATTAAATCTCCCATGAACAAGATACCAGAGATGTTCTTCTTTTTTGCCTGCAGCAAGCAATAAAGCACAGCTCATCACAAGTCAATTTAACAATATGAATTCTGTACAGTTGCTGAGTTGCCTGGTGCGGTTTTTATGGTAAATCTTCATCATGAATAGACTTCTGTGTTTCTGAGCCTTATCGGGAAATAAACCTCGCCTTTCAGCAACAGCAAAATCTGTATATTTATGACTCTGACATTGTCCAGCAGTCTGCTGATGAAGTGCATAATGTCAGATGGAGAAACATTGATGTTGAGCTGTCTCTTGTGTTCATTCTATGTTGAAGACCATTGGTGAAGAGTTCCTGAGTGTAACAACGCCAATAGACAAACACATTTGACTCCTTCACATCCTGTGTCTTTTAGAAAGCGTTAGATTTGTAAAAGGAAATGTCATCCTTAAGAGCCTCAGTGGCTCTTGCCAAATAAGCACTTACTGCAAGTGATAAGTGATGTAAAACCATTGCCAATGTCATAAAATAAATCTTTTCAATAAATCAAATTCAAGTTGATTTGCTCCATTTTACTCAGGCTATTACCTTGGCTTGGTGTTGGGAGCGATTTATATGGGTATGTGCATTAGCCTATACCAGAATAGAACCAAGTCACCCAACCATGTTTTTTCTAACAGAGCTTATTTATACCGCCACCAACAGAGAAAACATGTCCTCGGCTTTAGATTTATGGCCAGAAGATAATCAAGCCATTGGGGTTGGATTCAATCAATCAACCGGCCAATCAGAGGCCGTAATAGCCAATTTGAAGAACAGGGGGAGCCAATCAGGAGTGATTCAGCCTGTCCTCTGCGTCCCCAGGTGATCCAGACCATCAGTGCGGTGGACAGTGACGAGCCACCCAGCGGGCATCGTTTCTACTTTGCCCTCGCTGCAGCGGTCGCAGGAAATCCCAACTTTACCCTGCGAGACAACAAAGGTACCGCTAGTGTCATACATGTGCATCATCCACACACATGTGCATCCTCCACACACATGTGCATCCTCCACACACATGTGCATCCTCCACACACATGCTCAACCTCCTCACACACTCACAGTGCCAACCAAGAACAACACAAGCACATTCACAGTGCCTACATTCAACACACACACATTCACAGTCCCTACATTCAACAACACACACATTCACAGTGCCTACATTCAACAACACACAACTCAGAGTCAGATGGCTGAGGGGTTAGGGAATCCGGCTATTACTCAGAAGGTTGCTGGTGCCAAATGACGTTGTATCCTTGGGCAAGGCACTTCACCCGTACTTGCCCCGGGGGGAATGTCCCTGTACTTACTGTAAGTCGGTCTGGATAAGAGTGCTAAATAACTACATGTAAAATGTAAATTCACAGTCCTTACATTCAACAACACACACATTCACAGTCCCAACAATATTCAACAATACAAGCACATTCACAGTGCCTACAGACACACACACATCCAGTGCCTACTGTTTCTCTGCACAGACTTGATACCACCATACCAACTAAGTCTCCACTGTAGCTCTTTAAGATCACATTTACTAGCTCTTTAAGCTTGCATGTCATTTACTTGCAGGTAATTACGTTCCTACCCCTTCACCATAACAAGCCAATCACTCACACCCTGACCAAGTCTTAACACACACTGAGAGAAGAAATATTGTAGTTCAATGTTGAGCCGTTACTTAGCACCTGGCTCTGCTGGGTGCTGTGTGGTGACAGTGTAGGTTTGACATGCTTTCCACTGTAAAGCAACCATAGCCTTGAAGCCGTACAAGGACTTGGTCTGTCAAACTAAGCTAGAGATTCTTACAAATCCTCAGTCAAGGGTCAATGCTGAATGATTATTTATGTACTTGTTCATTATTATTATTATGATGTGTGGGTGTTAGGTGTATGAATGTTAGATTTATGGTGTATGGTAAATATGCAGAATATGACATGTACATTGTAGTGTTAAATGTTATAGCTAATCAAGGTTTTACGTGTACTATAATGATCCCAATTGTTTTTAATCTGCAAGAGTATCAAGCCCCTTTTACCAAAGAAAAGTAATAATTTTTGTGACAGTTGACTTGGTCGTCTTGTTATTCATTGCTGTTCACATGAGCTTAAATTTCAATGTTGTTTGAATGTGAATGTGGTCATGGAACAAATGGCCAAACGTACTCAATAAATGGTTAATGGAGGACTCTGATGGCCTCTTCATATATGAGATTGTGTTAAATACCAGTCTACGAATGACTTGGCTGCTGCAATATTAAACTTCATGGAAATTACTCTCCCTGACCCCGCAGAACTCATTCTGTTTGTGTTAATGAAAATTACCAGACAGCTGTTCTCATCTATTCCATTAGTGAGACTCCTATGTCTATCTAAATATATGTTGTTGCAGTGGCTCATACAACAGCTGTTGATGAGATGTTACGTAATGATTGACAGTTTTCTATTTAGTACACCTAGGTTGAAAATGCTAACAAAAATAATTTCAAGTATGTAAGTATATTTAATGCGTCTTGTGTGGCACAATGAAACCCCAAACCACCTTTCCCACCTGGCCCTTCAGGCATTCATAAACAAACAGACCAGTACTTTAGTGGGGTTATAAACAGTTAGTGGGATTATTAGTGGGATTATAAACAGTATTTTTATGGGATTGTTGTTCCTAAACTGTCCAGGTGCTAATACAATAATGCTTTGATGGTTCTTGTCTTCCTCCTGATTGACCAGTCTCCTCACCCTCCCTCGCAGATAACACGGCGTCCATCGTGACGAAGCGAGCCGGGTTCAGGAGGCGGGAGCAGTCCATGTACCGCCTGCCAGTGCTGATCATGGACAGCGGTAGCCCTGCCCTCAGCAGCACCAACACCCTATCGGTGAGCGTGTGTGACTGTGACTCGGACGGCGAGGCCCTATCGTGTGGAGCGGTGGCGTACACGGCGACTGGCCTCAGCACCGGAGCTCTGCTCGCCATCCTGGGCTGCATCCTCACTCTGCTGGGTGAGATCACACACATGCACACTTACACATATACTGTACATGTGAACACACACACATACATGCACACTCACACACTTACACAGTACACATAAACACACACACACAAACATGACTAAATTGACATCATCACATTATCTGTCTGAAATCTGCTTATGTTCTATGAAGGTTTAGCAGTTATAGTGGTGTACTTATCTCCTATCTAAGGGCCATCAGGCTAGGTTGTCTGCAGATAGCGAGGTGGGGGTCAATTCCCTGTCAATTCAATTTGTTACAAATTTTAATTGACTTTGGCAGTTCAGCTTAATTGAGGTTATTCATAACGTCTAATGATTTACATGATATTAATGATTAAGAAAAAAACTTGGGGAATACATAACATTTTCCTGGGAGTTGCGTTCTTAATGAAGCACCCACCCTGACCCTTCTATGATAGAAGTAGATCTGTTGGATTGATGACAAGTGATTGGTTAATTAACTCTCTAGAGATGTCTTAGTTTCAGGGAATAAAAGTATCCATCTTAGTCTACTTCACTCTTATTTTTTAACTTAATTTAACCTTAATTTAGGCAGGCAGCTCCTTTGAGAGATAGTGGTTTGTTTGTGTGTGCCAGTCTCACAGTGATAACCGCATCGTTTGGTGAGCTATTTGTAATAATGCTTTGAACTTTTTAAATGAGATTGAATTAACAAAGTTAAAGTAAGATGCAGCATCGAACAATCATAAATGGGGTGTTTCATAGCCAATAAAACCCACATACACAACATTCAACCACACAGCACAGGCAGCCCCATTGTTTTATGCACTGGTACACTTTACTGGAAGTTGAGATTGAGTCTAAGCAGAAACACATAATAACGAAATAAATGTATCTGAGAGGGTCGAAAGTCACTTTTGTTTCAGCTCTCAGAAATGTGCCTCATTCACTGCAACAAGAGAATACTTTGGTGATAAATGAGAATTTCAAAGGAGCAGCAGGTAGGAGAGGGAGTCTGTGGAGCTCTGAACTCAGCATGGACAATGGAACTCAGGCTCTGTGCTGCTCTCCATGGCCCCAGGCCACATTAGAGGAACTAATGGCCTCTAGTTTAATATACCTCCAACCCTGTGTGTGTGTAGGTATGTGTATGTGTGTGTGTGTGCGCACACCTACACCTGCATGTGTGTACCTGCTTTAGCGTATGCGTATACATCTCTTAAACTGCCCTCAACTGTGGCTCCACTGTCTCAGACAGTTGCATTCTCTTCACAATCCTGCAGAAGTTCCCTCCTTTCCTTCTCTTCCCTCATCCACTTTTTTCCTCTGTCCTTTTTTCTCTACCCTCTCCTTTCTTTTTCCTCTATACTCCATCCCTGTCTTCCCCATCTTCTCTCTGTCCCCTTCCCACACCTATACACACACACTTTCACACACACACATACACACTCACACACACCCACACACACTCTGGTGCATTAACACCCCACGCACAGGCTACTTTCCCTCTTCCTGGTCCGTCAAAACCCGGTTCAATCTGCCATCCTGCAGTTGTGCCTGTGATTGCATGTGATTGCATTGTTTGGCCTGCAAGGAAAGCCTTGAATCAGACCTGTGGAGGTGTTGCAGTCTTCCTCAGGTGCTGTCAGCTGCTCAGACCTGGTCTCTCATCACAGCCAACGCTGCAGGCCAATCCAGCCCCCAGCCCCACCTGATTCCAGTCATCTTTCATCATTGTAGTCTAATAGCCCCATAGGATTTCCTTTTGAAATGGAGCCGTGCCTCTCAAGTCTGGCCGCCCCTGAACTGGGCATGGTGTTCATTAGAAGGCACCAGGTAGACCTCCATCTGGAACCTGGCTTAGCTGCTGTAGCTCACTGAACCACCTGTTGTAAGAGGTCCTGTGTCTGTTTAGATCTTAGTGAGTGCCTTTCTGTGTGTTCAATTGTGTGTGTGTATGTGTGTGTGTGTGTTGTGTGCTTGTGTGTGTGTCAGTCTGTGGGTGATAAAAAAGGCGAGAGAGTATATCATCTCACACTTTCACACAAGGCGGTCGTTAGTCATAGTTTCATTCCCCACCGTGACAATGGATTTGATTGTCCTCACTGCAAAGTTTTCACCTGCGTGCACTACTAGACACATCTTCACACTCTCCATCTTAGTTTTATTCAAATGTCATTTCCTTTTATTCCAGATGAATATGCACAAGGTTACTGCCACATTCCACAGAGCAAAGCTGGTTGACACATCATTCATTGAGAAGACGTAGAATGTCTCTCCAAGCCTGAGTGCAGGTCAGGGAAGGCTTCATCTCAGAAATGTCTCATTAAAACAGTTGCCATGGGCCGCTTGTGCTGTCGTGGTGGCATCGGTCATTTGCCTTTTATAGAGACTTGAGTGTTCAAACTGCAGGGCATATTCTTGTTGCCTCTGGGGAGGTGAATTGTATACCTCTGTTTGTCTGTCTGTCTGTCTGTCTGTCTGTTTGTCTGTTTGTTTGCTTTTTTATCTGTTTGTCTGTGTGTGTCTCTGTATACCTGTCTGTCTCCCTGTCTGCCAGTCTGCCTTCCTAGCTGCCTGCCTGTCTGTCTACCTGCTTGTCTTCGTGTCTGCCTACCTGCCGGTCTGTCTGCCCTGTTTAGTGTGCACACATTCAAATGGTGGCATAGCCTGAAACGTGCGGCATAGCATGTCCTAGAAATCACTAAGTGACTGTCCTACCAAGTAAGCGATCAGCCTTGGGTTTGCATGAACTCAGCATGACAGCGTCCAGACGGCCTGCATTCTTCCCCGAGTACAAGACTGCATGCTACACTTCATTATAATCCTGTGTACTGGTTAGGAGAGCGCTGCAAAGAAAACCATCCTTGCTCAGCATTGATTGTGCTTGATGGATCGTTTAAACAATTCAATTACTGCAAATCCAGGATAACACCGAATTGCTGTTTTATTTTCCCCTTACACGGTTTAGTGTCTTCAGTGTAAATCCGACATGAAAAGCGTATTCACTGTGTGATAGTGCTGGGCTTTAGTGGAAGAGGCTAGTGTGCGGATATCATCCAGGCCTCTTCATGGCTGTCACGGTGGGGTAGTTCATATGCCTGGCCACGCTGCTTCCCTCTCTCAATTGGCAGTTGGCCGACACCCAGCATGTGACATACGGCCCCCAGCTCTGAGGTAAGGCACCAAAACGACAAAGAGCTTAGCTGGAAAGTACGGGAAATATTCCATTTTAACATTCCACGTGCCTCGTGATTCACTCAGCCTGCCGGAATGGAATGATCTGGAAATTTTGAACAAGAGCTACTGCGAATGCTGTGACAGGTGACTCTATGTCTATAGACGCCATGCTAGAATGTTTTCTCTCAGAGGCAACATTTACCACAGCCCCAGGCACAGTGCATGTTCACAGTAGGAATGAGCTGAGGTGAACAGGCAGCACTGCCAGGCACTGAGACACTAGGTAGACTGACCACTCCGGTACTGACTAAGACAAGGCTGAGTTCTACCTACATACCACTGCAGCGGAGTACAGCCAGCCAGCCAGCCAGCCAGTCACTAACAGCAGCAAGAAGAGGGCTATCCATTCATCAGCTTCTCCCCCAGCCTTTCATGTGACACTGCCTCCCCTCCTCCTCCTCCATTTGCTCTCTTATTATGAGGTGTGAAGCGGTGTTTGCCTTCGGTTCTACGGTCTCTCTCCCTTGCCCGTGGAGCCCAGACATGGCTAAGGGAAGAAATATGGGGCCATGGAGCGATATTTCACTGGCACCCGCGTGACAGTGATGGATGGAGGATCATTAGACATTTGCCAGTTTGCGAGGGTGCGGAGAGTTATTTTGAGAAATAATATATGGGAGAGGGAACAGGGATTGGAGGAGGGGTTCACGGAACTTCTGAGAAGGCCCAAGATTCCAGTTTGAGGAACTTTCCCACCAGTTAGGACGTTCTGTGCAAAATGGAGGAAGGTGGAAGTAATGGAGTGTATATTACTCTGTGTTGTGCAAGGGTGTCTGTAAAAATGTTTCCTATTTGTAAAATTTGAGTCATGATTCTTATTTCAAATCAAAACACGGATTAATACTCCTCCCATATCAATATTCCTTTAGGTTTAAGTTAATAGTTGCACCAATATATATTTTTTATATATATATATATCAATATTGGACATGTAATGTAAGGTTATGCTGCTGCTCTGGTCCTCAGTGATGGTGCTGCTGATCGTGAGCATGAGACGGAGGAAGAAGGAGCCTTTGATCCTGGAGGAGGAGCGGGACATCCGGGAGAACATCGTCCGCTACGACGACGAGGGCGGCGGGGAAGAGGACACCGAGGCCTTCGACATGGTCACCCTCCGCAACCTCAACGTCATCCGGGACCCCAAGGTCCGGCGCGACGTCACCCCAGACACGCCCACCTTTTTCCCGTACCCTTCCTCCTCCTCTTCCTCGCGCCCCGCCTACAAGACGCTGCCGGACAACGTGGTGTTCCGAGAGTTCATCTGGGACCGGCTGAAGGACGCCGATGTGGACCCGTCCGCTCCGCCCTACGACTCTTTGCAGACGTACGCTTTCGAGGGAAGTGGCTCGGTAGCAGAGTCCCTGAGCTCACTGGAGTCCCTAAGTACAGACTCAGAGCACAACTACGACTATCTCAGCAACTGGGGTCCACGTTTCAAAAAGCTGGCCGATCTCTACGGCAACAGCGACAGCAGCAGCGTCTTCTCATAGCCAAAACTTATTTTCCTCCACACGCCCCCACCCTCCACCCCCGAGTTCGAGCCGAACTTAGAAAAAGCCAACAATAGGCGTTTATTGTTACAGTACCTGAGGATAAAATGATCTCTTCTGCCATAGTGGAGCAAGCTTCAGTGACAACAAACATGAGATTGATAAGCAAAAAAAAGAGAACATACCGATCTTGACTTCAAAGGATGTGGTTTGTTTACTTCCCTTGTTAGGATTTTCAAAAGTGTGACACCACAAGTTCTGAAATGGACTTCAAAAGGGACATGACTGAAGGCAAAACCTTGTGAGCAGAGACATTAAAAGGTTTTGTGATGCTGGACCGGGGTCCAGTCATTGACAGCAGATCACATCCACAGTACAGTACTTTTTAGAGAAGGCACCTGCTCTTTCATTACAGCAATGAGTACAGACCGAGCACTCAGACCCAGAATTCCTGCTTTGATGGGTTTCTTTGCTCTTTTGGCAAAACAAACGAAAAAAAAACAAGAAAAACAAAAATCCCACAAACTTGAACAGAAGTACTGGGCCACTTAGCTAATTGGTAGTCCCTCGCCCGTTCCTTTTTCAAGTCATTGAGTGTGTCGATGTTTTGTTCCGTTGGTCAATTTGAAACAGATCTGGAAGACAATCGCCTTGGACTTGAGACAGATTCCAGACAAACAGCTTATCAGGTGGTTGAACATCTCAGAGTGGTTTACAAGAGCCCATAGCCAGCCGCACACACTGGACCTACCTGTTAGGGGGGTGTATTCACAGCAAAATAATGACATGTTGCCAGTTTGTTTGTCTCCTTTGGTATGGAGGTAAACATGCATTTTATTCCTCTTAACAATGCATTTTTCTGATATTACCGTGTGGTGTTTGCCTTTCAATCTCTTATCCTTAGGCCAGACTTGTTTCTATTGCCAAGTGGAATTTTGTGTAACAACAATGTGGTAATGATGTAAAACACAGTACCAAGATAATTTTTTTCTTTGCCCTTGTTTGCCCTTGTTTGCCAAGGAATTGTTTATGGTCAAACATGTTACATTTGGAGAGCTTTGTTGAAAGGGTTGGCATCAACGCTGTGCAGGGTCCTGAAAGGTTCCTGGAAACAAGACGCTAACGCCTGAAGAACGTCTTTGAATCTGGGAATGATTCGCTTGAGTGACTTAACTGGACAAAAATTCCCTGGTATTTGTAGAGAGTGTATCAAATCTTTCTTTCGAGATGTGGTTGGCACAGTTAGATGAAGGTTGTCTGTGGTTCTTATTGTGTTTATTGAAGATAAAGGACACACTGTTCGACAATGGTATTGTGACGACAAATTTGTCATATTTTCAAACAAAATTGGTTTTGAACTGTTACCACTGGACGTCAAAATGTTAACCGAAAATGTATTCTTATTTATTTAGCAGAAGGCAGAAATATGTGACAGATCTTTTTATCCTTTTTGCTGACAATAAAATGGACATTCAGTTCCTCAAGAGACTGGCCTGACTTCTTTCACTTCTTTTATTTCACAAAACGAAACAAAACCCATTTCCCTTTCCTCAAGAACCCAGATGGGAGGGTGGGGAGGGTGGGGGTATGTGGAAGAGGGAGGGAAGATAGGAGGAAGGTTTTCTGTTTATTTCACGTCTCCTTTCTATGGGGCTTTGTAGTTGAAAGGCCCGCATGAAACAAAGTGTCAGACTTGGCGCTCTGCAGAGGCGTGTGATGAATGGCGGCTGCTCTGCCAGTCACCGTAACTAGCCTTTTGCAAATTAGGCAGGTTCTGCCCCTGTGGTTGGTGAGGCTCTAGGTCAGGGCAGATACCTCTGCTGGGGGCATGGAACAACACACATTTATTGTAGCGTATTTGTGTAATCCCTGTTGTTTTTCCAATTGGTTGTGTGTGTGTGTGTGTATATACTGTACCTCACCCTCTTCAAGGTAATGACTACACACCAAAGCTTAAAGATGTGTTCTTGACCCCATCAGGAATGCAATTTCCTGAGTAACTCAGTCAATTTGCCAAGTAAAAAAAATGAAAAATATATATATTTAAGGGGATTTTATGATTGGACTGTTACAACGAACACATTTGAGATAGATGTTGGTTGATTGGTTGGTTTGAATGCTATCTTTAGTGCCCCTGTCAACATTATCTTGGCCTCTGAATTCTCCCTTTAAATCAACTGAATGTGTGGGAATTTCTTTTACAAGCCAATTCCACACCTTTGACAGCAAGGACTACTACTTATTGAAGTGTAACCCAACATTTAACCTCTTTTATATCAAAGGTAAAGAGCCTGTTAGATGTAATTGAAATGCACCATAACCAGTGTTTTCTTTAAATCCAATTTACTTCCATATCTGTCCAAACAGTTTTTAGGGAATCAACAGTACTGTTATTATTGTGTAGAATCCCAGACAGTGTTCCTCCTATATTGATAACAGTATGTGATGCAACACTGAATACAATGCCTGCTTCGGCTTTCTAAGTCGCCCTCAATAGCTTTGAGTCGTATGAATACAATTGACGGTGCTGTAATTCACCGTGATGCAACAATCAGCAATGGGACTGTTATGCATGCTCGCCCAGGCAGGGTAAATATGCAGTCTTTCTTCTTACAGGTATTGACATAGTTTGCTAAGCTTTGAAGAAAGCAAAAGCAGAACATCAGAAGAGTAGCCTGTGTAGAGGACCCCCACCAAAAATAAATAAAAGGCCGCTATTATGTTCATAGTGGCTAGGGAACAAAGAGGGCTTCTTTGACTGGACGCAACTGGAAAAAGTTTTTGATGTTAGCAACAGGGAAAGTTAGTTGTCTTCTCCAAAGACGTCAATGTCAAATGCCTTTATATTGTCAAGTATTATGTATTCTCAGATTCCAAAAGATGCTACTGTGCACTTTAATAAACTTAACATTTTACAACTTTAACGTTTTGTACCAGGGATAAAGTATGGTTTGAGCAAGTACAATCATTAATCCCAACTTTCTTTTCAGCCATGTACTTTGGCAGCAATTTTACAGTCACACTTCAACATTGATTCTGTAAATTCTCGAGCTGGAAAACATCCAGTAGTACTTATTTGAAACAATGTTTTGGGCTACAGACTGTTTCCCAGGCTCCTTTGTGATCTTGTGTGCTGCAAAATCTGAACAGGTGGTTAGAACCAGAATTATAGTGAAGCTTTGTGCTGAACTTTTTGTCCGGAAAATTGAGAAAATAATGATTAATTGACGTGTCTCATAAGTTCATTACCAGGCTGTGCGCCCGTCCTCCTTGATCTGCTGAAGAATGTTTTCAGTTCCAGGGCAGGAAGGTTCTTTATATCAATCACACAGTGGTCTCCTGTCCCAGGGGCTTATGACACAGATCCAAGTTTTTGTATTTTATATTAGGGAGCTGGTCTGAATCAATACACATCGAGATCTTGCTTTAGCCTGTCTGGGGCTTTAAGGGTTTGAACTTCGCAGACTACTTTTAGAGGACCATTGTATTGTAGATACAGATAGAAAACTTTTCTATCCACAATAATGGAGATGGCCTTTTATCCTGGCACCAGAACCAGCACATTTGGAATCCAGCATTCACCTGTCAATCAAAATCAGAAGAAAGTGTCTTGGAAGCCAAGGGCCGGGGGGTACTTAGTAGCAATCAGGACACTCTGGTATCACAGGCTCAATCTGAACCTGGGCAGATTAAGCTTGCTGGCCCAGGGGCTGGGTAGGCATCAGACCTTTCACTGTGGCCTTATCATAACCATGCATCAGCAACAGATTGTTCTGAAGGCGCGCTGGCCATTTTTAGAGACAAGAGAAAATAGACATCCCCTGCTCCAGACTGTCAGATGGAACATTGCTAATAGAGTCTGACCTCCCTGTATTCGGCTGCAGAAATCACTTGTGTCTAATAGCCTTATCTTCTGGCATGAAGGAGGACTGGTGGAGGGGAGAACATTCATCTGGCAGCCCTCAATCACTGCTGGGACGCAATCATTATTCCAAGACTACTCCTGCAAACACAAATGTATCCAAGTGCATCTTTACTTTTGTGTATTTACCAAAACAGCTGTGATGTCTACCTCTGTATGGTTGGCAGGTGTTGTTGCTACCTGTCAAGATATTCTGGCGAAGTGAACATTAACGCTGTCCAAGTGTGTTTTCTACTGGTGCAGTGAAAAGGACAATTTAATGAGATACCACAGAAATCCCTGCCAACATCTGAGATGTACTGGATAGCAGCAATTAAACAATTTCAACAGCAATTTCTGACCTAAAACTGTCTGATGACTTAAGCTGTAAAGATAATCAGCACAACAGGCATTGCTGACAACATCACATGGAAACAAGTTGCTTGCCCATAAGAGCAGTCAGATATTTTATACTTTTTCTGTGTGTATATTTACCTTCTCTTCAAATCTGACCTAACAACAGCCTGTACCAGTGCTATAATGGCAACACTCACCACATTGTTCTGGCCTATGGCTGAAAATAGATAAAAGCTGGTCTCAGCCTTCACAAACCACATATTGATGCATGTGTCTTCAAAGATATACTCAGCATGAAACTAAACTGCCAAAACTGGGCGAGTTCAACTTTTTGTCCTTCTCCACTGATAGAAAACTTGCCAGTGCTACCCCTGGCCATCCATGGGTGCCTGACGGTGGCAGGTGTGTTCACGGAAGACAGTCTGGGCTCGTCTGGGCCACACCTCTCCCCACAGCACAGTCTTTTGAAAAAGAGAAAAGGATGGAAAGGAAGATCAAAGGGGCCTGCCAGCACCATGTTTTATTCTCTCTCTCTCTTCTCTGCTGCGCACACGGTTCAGCTAGCGCCTTCAGCCTCTGGAGTGTTAGACCGCAGGGCGCTGTAAGGTTCCACTCAAATGAGACCGGTCCTGGACCTGGGCAATATAAATAATTCTCTTGTGAGGTGTGAAAAAGCAACATCTTATCCTAGGGCACCCAGAGAGGCCGAACGACTGTGAAAGTAGACCAGCAATGGGAGAAACTAAAGAATTAACGAGAATTTAAATTTGCCCAAAAAATAAACTTCAATTGAATTTACATTGGACTTATTATTGAAATATCCTTGTAGCTAGGGCCATGTGGTGATTTATTCTACATGTAACTATTTATCACAGAACAGAGTAGAATTGAGGAAGGAGTCAGACAGGAGGCTTTCAGTGTATACTAAGGCTCAGCGAACAATTCTATTATCACTGTTGGCACAGCATCAAAAGGAAACCAACAGTTTGAAACAAGATGTTTAAAGACAATTCTAACTTGTATCCTGTGCAAAAACACAGACAGTTACGTGAATATTTCCAATTACCTGTTACCGGTTTGACTGTCCAATCTAGAACCCCTCTCTAAACATACCTCTTCAGGGTATGTTTGTCAAAATGTTCCTTGCTAAATTATACGTTGAAAGAATGGTCGGGTATGACCAATTAAAAACAAACAAGGTATTAAAATGATTTTGTGGAGTTAACCAGAACCTGAAGATGAAGTCAAATGACCAAGCTTATTTTTATTCGGCAGTAACTGTAGAGAATCTAAAACCCAAATAATAAACATAAAGGTGCTGGACGGTCGTGAGCAAGCCAATGTTGTTATGTTGTACAAACTATAACAACATCGAAATTCAAGTAACAACAATACTTAAATAACATACCTTAGTGATGATTGACAAAAGCCTGTCAAAGTCCTGTCAGTACCTAATGAGCCTTAATGGACCAAGGCCTAATTAGCAGACGTGTATTTTCTTACATATGTTTACTGTGTTATCATTAGCCAAGCTTGGTGAGATACGTGTGGGTGGAGTATGTGCTTGTTTATCCAGTAGACATGGAAAACTGTTACACGCTACAGAGCAAGCATCTCGTCAGTGGGACCTGTTCTGTATTAATGGGTACGGACTTCAAGACTAATTGATCCTCTACAGACTTGAGAAACGGATGCGAGTAACAAAGCAATCTTTCCAAATGATTAGATTTGGGATTTGATCGTTGTACTTTTCGCTGTCTTTGTGTTGAATTGTAAATGCTGGTTAACAAAGAGAAATTGAAAAAGGCCAGACCCAATGAGTCTTATGACTTTTTTAAAGCCTGTAAAACATTTGCTACCCTGTGAGAGTGTTCTTATTTGGATTTTCGAATGAAAAATTATTTTCCCACTGGGAAGTCCTGGAACACCTGTGGTCCATAAGACATGGGTCCACTTTTCAGAGAAAATATTGTCTCAGTTTTTTAGCACTGCAGACCAGACCAACATGATCACTAAAGACAAAAACTTACTCTAACCTTTCTGCTGGATTTTCTGTATGCTGTATTCGTACGTGGCTTTGGATGAAACCTGCTAAAGTGCATTTGGTTTAAAGATTTTCAACCTTGTTTTTTGTGTAACCTACATAACTTAAAAAATTCAAAATTTCACCCAATCCCTCACAAAATCAACCTACCAGTACTCCTTAATTTCAATCTTCAACCAGCCTGTCCCCCGTGCCCACTTGCTGCCCACTTGAAATTCTGGTTATTTAGTTTGTAAGGAGACTGTTTGATGATTTTTGCAAAATTCTTTGTTTGATTATCTGTTGGATTTCATGTTCAGATTGTTGTGTAATAGTTGTGTTTGTTTAATAAATACTTAATACTATAATCAAAAGAGATTTAACCATTTTGATTGTGTGCTCAGATTTACACTACACTACACAAGGATATGTCTGTGCTCTTTTTAAATAATAATTTAAGGTTTACATACAGCAAAACCCCACCTCTAATTGTAGTTTGTCCATCAATACCAAATTATTTTGCAACATTACCATCTGGGTGGTACATGAAAGGGTTGGGTTCAAACTATAATTGACAGTATTATCTTCCCCTGGCTGACTCTTCCCCTGGGCCAAGGAACTGCAGATATGCTGCTCACAGTCAACCTGCACATACACACACACACACACACACACTCAAACAAACACACACACACAAACACACACCATGCACACAAACCAAACACACAAACTCTTTCACTACATCCCCCCTACAACCACCACCACTCACCCCTCTCTCTCCCTCTGTCTGCTTGGTCTACATTATTCATGAGGTGAGGACCGGAGCATCTCCAGATGACCTGTCGTTTCCCCTTAGTCTCCATCACGATGGCCATACGCTGCTGACACTGGAGGCGGCCGGGGGAGATCTATCTGAGACCTGCCTGAGACACTAACACATAAACTTATATGCGGGCAACACCCACTCACTTCCCAAATATGCAGGTGAGGCCTCTCGGGGACCAAGTCTGCCATGGCATATTTCAATCTTGTATCGTTCGCTAACCAGCTTCCCTATGCCACTGTTCCATCCTCCACAGTGCTCTCTCACAAGTAAACAGTGCATGGTTGTTACCTCAGCCCGTTGGTGTCAGTTTGGGTTGCGGAGTTATGTAAAGAAAACAGGAAAGAAGTGATGGGGTTTCCTGTTGTTTTCAGTAATAATACTTATGTCCATGGCAGCCACTTGGATGCGAATGCTTCGCTCAATATCTGTGGACTTTGAAATACTTAGCAGATGCTGAAGACCTACAACGGCTGACAAAAAACACTTTTTACCAATGTTCAAAATGTTTGTTGTCTTGGTTGTCTTGATGCAGCGATGAACAGTAAATGAATCATAGGGAGTCGCAACAACGCAACTCTAAAAAACTTTTAGACTAACAATCATACAACGCTTCTAACTTTCAGACTTTGTCTGGTTCCACCCTTGTGACATCTTGTCAGCTGCCTCGAAGACAGCCTTTTCCAGCCTGGCCCCCCACTTGCTATTTGTATTTACGGAGTTTATTTGCGTGACAAATTCCCACAAGGCCTTTTTCCTCTGAGGTAATTGGGATTGCTGTCATTTGGCCTCCCCATCGTCGAAGAGACAACATTAACATATCATTAGCTCTTTCTGGGACCGTTCACTCAGAAAATTAGAGGTCTCCGTGGACCCCAGGCTCCATCAGAACGGAAAAACACATGACGTCCTCCTTTCATTCCTGGAGTCAGTTTCAAATATTCCCTTCCTCACCACGGAGCGGACAAGGGCAAAAAGCTGACATCGAAAATAAAGAAGGAACTTCCTTGTTTTTTGACAGTCGATGTGGAATATATTTTTATTTTAGAGAGGTTACTTTCACAGATCCATTATTTGAGTTTCATACAAAAATGAAAGAGTGCTAAAGGAGAATTAGCTCAGGTTTGCTTATTAACAAACTCTTGAAAGCTGTGATTTGCACTGCTACCTAATTAGAATTGACTGTTCTTACGTAATGATTCTCAAAGTTAATATTGAGCTAAAATCCGGTTCCTGACAGTTATCGCTTGAGAAAATTGCGTTATAAGTTACACCAGTGCCTCGTTTAAAGTAATTTCTGTTGACAAGACACCAGCAAGATAGAAAATGTGTTTTGATTAAACACCCTTTTGTGTTGTAAATCAACCATGATATCCTGTACTGATGCGTTTATTGCCTAACTTTTGTGTAATGTACTATACCTTGATCTCAACATTACAAGGTGTTTCTTACTGAAGCTTTGTCTAATCAGAATACATTACAAGATGATATTAAAAAGCAATACCATCAAAGGAGATATAAAATAAACTCTCTCTTGTTGTCTATCTGCAGTGTCAGCTGTACCACAAAATCCCTTCTGTGAATTACAGTAAGAGCTGGATCAACGAGAAGACATTCTCCAGAAGGATGGCGTGGGAGTCCCTTGTCCTGATATCTCCTCAGCTGGCTTCTAGCGAGGGGGCTCTGGGTAACTGATCTGTTTCCTCCTCCTCCTGCAGGACACCAATCTGCATTTCCTCTGCATGCTTTGATGAAAGAGCAGCCAAGCTGTCCAGCTCTGTTAGAGGCCTCTCTGATTCTGTACTGCACACTGACAAGCTGCTGAAAGAGAGAGAGGAGAGGGAAAAGTGATGGGAGGAGAGAGGGAGGGAGGGAGGGAGGGAGGGAGGGAGGGAGGGAGGGAGGGAGGGAGGGAGGGAGGGAGGGAGGGAGGGAGGGAGGGAGGGAGGGAGGGAGGGAAAAGACTGCAAGAGAAGCAGACGGGGAAAAAAGAAACAGAGAGAGCGCAAAAGAGAGAGAGAAACAGAGAGGGAAAGATAGATATAGAGAAAGAGAGAGAGAGAGACATAGAGAGAGAGAGAGAGAGACATAGAGAGAGAGAGAGAGAGACATAGAGAGAGAGAGAGAGAGAGAGAGAGAGAGAGAGAGAGAGAGAGAGAGAGAGAGAGAGAGAGAGAGAGAGAGAGACTGCATGAATGTGTCCAGTGAGTGCGTGGGTGTGTGAGCTTGTTTTTGTGTTTGTGCTTGTGTGTGTTTTTCTTGTATGTTTGTGAGTAACTTACAGTGAAATTCATAACCGGAGCTGCCAGCTTTCCCTATTTGGACAGCATGAAGGATTTAGGTGGAAACTTCAACAGAGCTGTCCCAAATGTTCAACATTGTGACACCACACGTGGGAGAAAAAGTCACACATTCCCAAAATGTTGAATATTCTTGTTCAGAAAAATAAACTATACAGAAGAATTTAGATAAGATTTTGACCTCTGGCATTTTGACTGTTTTTTGAAAAGGAAATGGTATTTTGACATTTCATCCCACATTGGCTAATATGCCCCCTCTCACCACAGAGCACCATTTCAAAAGTTTGAGAGGAATGTGAAAATGTCAGCAGTGTCTTGTCCCACTTCAAACAGTACAATGGTCCAAATATCTTGAAGGGCACAAGAAATACATACAATCCAACTCACCACACACACCTACACACACACGCAAAAACCCACACACAAACAAACTTGAGGTGTACACACAGGATGGTTAGCCGCGATAAATTGAGCTGAAATTGGGCAATGAGTTCCGACGCGCTTGTAATGTGGCTTAAATTGCCTGCCCTTTGAGGAGGGTCAGTGGACCCTCTCAATGTCAGTACACTCCCCCACACATGTTGAGTGCTTAGTTTGCCATGCAGGGCACAATCCTGGGATCTGTTTAGTATTCATTCACTTGAGTTTCCTAAAGGTTACCAAACCTAATTAGACATTTATGCAGGATCTTCAAAGGTCCTGGTGTTATTAATGATGTGTCGGCTCTAAGGAGAGCATCGATGCCTTGTTTTCTGTCTGTGAGAATACACTCCTCACAATATGTTCACCCAAAACACTGAGAAAAACCTGGAAATGTGATCACTCACACCGGAGAGCAAGGTGGGGAGATTTGATTATTTTATAAAGATTTAGATTTAATATACTCAAGCACTGCTCTTTTATGTTACATAATGGAGTCATACATATCAGAATACCCTATGTGAATTATTTAATAGAATCTGATCTTGGTCGTCTCCATTTTGTCAATCCTCCACTTTTCACAAAGTGTATGAGAAGTTTAAGACAAGTAAAGTTAGGAAAGTAAAGAGAATACATTGGCTGCCCTTTCAAGTGATTAACTGAATATGATTGGCAAATTACTCTGCAATTACAGGGCCATGTTTGCATCGAGAATGAGCAGCGCCTTGGGTAACAGTAAATGACAAAACATCCAGAATAAAATTACATTTCTGTTCATTATTTATATTCTGACTTTAATCAATTATGAATGGCAGCTAATTAGTGGTATCCCTGTGCCATTCCTCTCTTCAATGTCAGTTCCTTGTCAGTACATGAGCTTGTGATGACATCACTGTACACCTCGGCACAGTGGGCGGCGAATCTTTAACTCAAGAGACTTCACTAATAACCTGTGAAACTACAGATCTGTGCTTTTGTATGTGTGTGTGTGTGTGTGCGAGTTTGTGCGCGCAATCGTAATAAGGCTAGTGAAAGTGAAGAGGCTCTGAAATGTGGGTGAGTCATTTTGCATTTTCCTGCTCCACTGCACGTCTGTGAAAGCCCTGCATTTTGAATGATGGGCCAAACAACGCACGGTGAACAACACACCCTGTGGCTCAAACAGAAGGGGAGAGAGGGAGAAAAACAGAGAGAGAAAGAAAGTAAAGAGGGGAATGAAAAGAAAAATAAAGATAAAAAGGGTGAAAGAAACATCCAATATCAATACCTCGATAAGCCCATTGAACATAACCAGAAAAGTGGAAAATAATACAAAGCAAAGATAAAAAGTCACCTACAGTTGGCACTTGGGTAGTTCTGTAAGGACCTTTCAATGGACAGATTTAATGAGGAAGCATCAATCCTTTAGCAGGCAGAAAGCCCTGACAGCGAGTGAAAGTAATCTCTTCTTTATTAATGGGACTTTTCACTTTGGACCCTGAGCTTTGGTATTCCATAATAGTATTCTCCCAGTGTGAACCTCAGGTAGGAACAATATGAAATCAGATCATGGAGTTGTGAGATGAATGATGAGTAGCCCACCAGCCTCACTCAGTTTTAACAGCTGTGCTCGCAGAGACAAAATGAAACATCAATGAGCTGAAAAAGAATAAAAGAATGACGGCTATAAGGGGTTACCTTTCATGCAAAGCGATGGTATTCAAGACACAAGTGAACCCACCTTTTTAGATGCCTTGAAGGTCATTCTTAACCCAGTTTGAGTCCAACCGATAGTGGAAAGAGTATGGTGGAGCATGTTATTTGTTATTGTGTTCAATTTGCTATGGCATAATATGTACTCAATGTGTGCAAACAAGGGTTTCATGTTGATCGAAAAGTGTCAGATTATAATATAATTTCCACATGTAGCAGAACATATTGGCAGGGTTCCTAGAGAGAACCACTTTCAGACAACACAGAAGTGAGTGGTTTCCATTAAAATGTTCTCGGTGCAAGCGGAAAAAACCCAGGAGTTTCATCCAATTTAAAGTGCTTGTATCTGGTATATTTTTTAACATAGCGTTCCATCTTTCTACCATCCTAGGATCAGAAGTTAACCACCAATACACGTGTGAAGCCTCTCGTTAAATATTTGAAGGAACATGTATTCAGAACAGCCTGAAATATTCACGTTTGCATAATGTCAGACAGCATTTTCTGTCAGATTCCACTCCAACACACTGCGTGGCGATCATAGAAGTGGCACAGTACAAGAGCTTGCAGATAAAAAACGATTTCTCTTGGTACCAGTTTAGCAAAATGCAAACCAAGTGTGGTTAAATATTGATTTTTGCAATGCATATTTTAATTCCAGATATGAATATCTAAGGCTTGCTATTGACTTTATAAGCTTATCCCAGACCTTTACTGTCCCTGACGGTGCTTTGATCAGTTTAATAATAAGTTGGAATGGAAGTGTGAATCTCCAATAAATGAGAATCTCAATCTCTGATATTTAAAAAAATATCCACATACAGACCTCATTAAAGTGAACTTCTGTACAGTAATCCGTAACATTAGGTTAATTAATACATCAAGTACCTTGTAACTTATTAGTAATAACTGTGGAAACAAAACTGTGGTTACACAGTGTATATATGACATACACAGTGTATATATGACATACACAGTGTATATATTACCCCTAATATTGATATAATATTGCTGTTACTCATGTGAAAAGTAAAGATGTACGCCATCAATATTTTTCCAGCACCACACAAGCATTTCAAAGCCTGATGAAATCAAAAAAGAGTTTTGTCTAAGGAGAAGCAGAGACGGCCGAGGTGGTTTCTCCATCAACCTGCCTGCCATGTAAACAAATCTTCAAAGAAATCTTCAAGACCCCCCCCATGCCTCCCTCTCCCTCATGCCCCCTGCCCTCTTGGCACTGCACAGAGAACCACAGTGAGATTGGGAATGGCTTTAAAAGAGGAGCTAAACTGAATACCTGGACAGGACCCTGAGCCACAAGACATTTGACAGTGTGAAATCTCTCACATCCCGGTAATGGACTTGATGTAAAGAAAAGACGGCTGTTATGTTAAATTAAGCCTGCTATTCACTATGGGTAGTGGCCAAAGAAGAAGTCTGGAAGGTTAAATAGCTCTCTGGTCTTAAAGGCTCCGCTAGGAACCCTTTGGAAAATGGAATTACAAGAGAGGATTCACAGGCTAATTCAATGTGGTGACTGGTGTGAAAGGATTTTGGATGACACCTGAATGCCTTCTTGGAAATCAATTGACAGTGAACTCAAATTTCATAGGAACTCTTTGATAGATTGCCCATGTAAAAGGTTTCAAGTTCATGTTGGCCAGCAATGTTATTACAACTCACAGCATCAGCTGTGCAGTGTGTTGTAGCAGAGAGGACAGTCAAAAGAAGCAAAATGCTAATTGTGCTTTAGGTCAAACTCAACATCCGCCCCCCACACCTCCCTCCCAAGTTACCACTTATACCTTAAAACCTGAGGTTGTTCTCAATGCGCAAAAACAAGTTAAACAATGATTGGAGAAAGCAATATCACTGCAAATCATCACTGACCTTCACCGACGACAAATCGACCAATTAGCCGATGAGGAGGATGTCGAGGGCTGGACCGTTGCACACGCTTGTTGCCTTGAAACGTCATCCCTTCTTTCACCCATTCACCAGCTCCACACAAACACTCTGTCCTCTCTTTTTTGAGACTCTCTTTGTGTCACGGCCACAGCCGTGCCCCCCTATTGTTTTTGGTTTTGCCCTGCCCTAGTGTTTCCCTGTCATTGTCGTCACCTGTCTCGTTCAGTTGTCGTTAGTTTCATTGTGTTCACCTGTGTGTTGTTTGTTTCTGTGTATTTAGGTTCCTGCTTTGTGTCCAGTCTTTGTCTTAGCATTACCCTTTGTCACTGCGTGTACCCTGTCTGTTTCCTGTTTTGAGAATTAAACCTGTGTTCCTCGCTATGCCTCAGTACTCCCCTGCATTTGGGTCCAACCCCACCTCACGTCGTGACAGAATGCTAAGACCCAGATGGGACCCAGCAGAGAGTTCACCCAACCCTTTCCTAGGGACCCGCCAGGCCTTTGGTGGACCCCGAAGCCTGCAGCTCAAGGCCCACCCCAAGTCCTGGTTCCAGCCCCAGCCGGAACCCCGACTCCAGCCTCGGTCCTGCCCTGGGCCCCTGCCTCGATCCTGCCCTGTGCCCCTGCCTCATCCTGAGGTTGTGCCGCCCTGCGCCCGGACGAAGAAGGTTGCGCCGCCCAGCACCCAGACCACCAAGGCTGTTCCTGCCAGGGAGAGTCAGCCGCCTGCCGCCAGAACCCAGCCCCGTTCCTGCCCTGTACCCCAGCCTCGTTCCTGCCCTGTGCCCCAGCCTCGTTCCTTCCCTGTGCCCCAGCCTCGTTCCTTCCCTGTGCCCCAGCCTCGTTCCTTCCCTGTGCCCCAGCCTCGTTCCTGTCCTGTAGCCCAGCCGCGTTCCTGTCCTGTAGCCCAGCCTCGTTCCTGCCCAGTACCCCAGCCTCGTTCCTGCCCAGTACCCCAGCCTCGTTCCTGCCCGGTGCCCCAGCCTCGTTCCTACCCTGTACCCCAGCCTCGTTCCTGCCCGGTGCCCCAGCCTCGTTCCTGCCCTGTGCCCCAGCCTCGTTCCTGCCCTGTGCCCCAGCCTCGTTCCTGCCCTGTGCCCCAGCCTCGTTCCTGCCCTGAGCCCCTGCCTCGCCCCGAGGTTGTGCCGCCCAGTGCCAGGCCATCCGAGGACTCCTGGCCGCCTCCTCCTCCGCCCGAGGACTCCTGGCCGCCTCCTCCTCCGCCCGAGGACTCCTGGCCGCCTCCTCCTCCGCCCGAGGACTCCTGGCCGCCGCCTCCTCCGCCCGAGGACTTCTGGCCTCCTCCTCCGCCCGAGGACTTCTGGCTGCTGCCTGCCGCGGTGCCCGCGCTCCCATGCGCCCCGGTGCCCGCGCTCCCATGCGCCCCGGTGCCCACGCTCCCAGGTGCCCCCGTGCCCGTGCTCCGGCGTCCGGGCCGCCCCCCGGACCTGCCTCTGCCCTGCCTCCGGGCCGCCCCCCGGACCTGCCCCGACCCTCTGCCCTGCCTCCAGGTCGTCCCCCGGACCTGCCCTGACCCCCTGCCCTGCCTTGTGGGTCGTCGGGTGACGTCCCTTGAGAGGGGGGTACTGTCACGGCCACAGCCGTGCCCCCCTATTGTTTTTGGTTTTGCCCTGCCCTAGTGTTTCCCTGTCATTGTCGTCACCTGTCTCGTTCAGTTGTCGTTAGTTTCATTGTGTTCACCTGTGTCTTGTTTGTTTCTGTGTATTTAGGTTCCTGCTTTGTGTCCAGTCTTTGTCTTAGCATTACCCTTTGTCACTGTGTGTACCCTGTCTGTTTCCTGTTTTGAGAATTAAACCTGTGTTCCTCGCTATGCCTCGGTACTCCCCTGCATTTGGGTCCAACCCCACCTTACGTCGTGACACTTTGTGGTTAATCTGAATCACTTGAGCAGACCTCGAGCCTCCCAACACCCCTCGAGCCTCCCAACACCCCTCAACACACACACACACACACCACTTTTCTTCTCCTGTTTTTTTCTTCCACTTTCCCTGCCAGAGTCTTTTCACTGCTTGTTTTGCGTCTCTCTCCACTGGCAGTCTGAAGAGGATGTTTGGTGTCCAAGGCCCTCCTCTGCTGTCCGGCCTGATTGCAGGTCAGACTGACGACAGGTCAGCCTGATGAAGGCTGTGTGCCTCACAGAGCAGCAGAAGGCTCTGGCACATGTGCAGTACAGCCACGGTATCCATGTTCACATGTCCTGATGGTTTGGTGTGAATGTAAGACCTGTGAGTGCCTCTCATCGGCTCAGAGGTTGGCTGTGTTTGATTTCTAGTATACAGGGAATGTTTTTAGGTCTGCATAGGTCCTCTGCATGGAAGGTAATCATGTCAAAAGTATTTTAAGGATATGCTTTATATACTGAATAATAAAAACAAACTGTACTGTAAGAGGTTATCTAGAGCATCTTTCATATGAATTAATCTTTATATGAATTAACATGAGATCAATTAACACAGCATGGCACAGCTTATATATGACAACAAAACATGAAGGGTGTTAATTAGAACATTTGCTTGAGTGTGACCCAAAACAATGCATTTAAATACTTTTGTCATAACACTAAAATTAGCCACACATCCATGGCCAATGCTCCCTGTCATACATTAGCTGTATGTTACATTACATTAGGTGTATGTCCAGGAAGGTTAAATGTATTCATTTAAATTTTGACCAATGCACATATGTATATATTGTAACTGACTTTGCTGTGTCTTCTACTAACTGTATGTAACACTGGGACATTTCATGAAGTCATCATCATACCAAGCCTCAGAAGGTGGTCTCCTCCTCAGCCGCCCCGAACCATGGGGTGAGCCTGACCAGGTGTGGTCTGGGGTCACGGGGACGTGCGTGCCGCTCAGCGCTAGCCTCGGAACCGTAGGACTCCAGGGAGCTGAGGGAGCCTGTGGCAGAGCCGGTCCCCTCGAAGGCATAGGTCCTCAGACAGTCAAACGGTGGGGCGTAGGGGTCTTGGTCGGCTTCCTCCAGCCTGTCCAGGATGAACTGGCTGAAGACCTCGTCGTCGGGCCCCACCAGATGGGAGTGGCGGAGGGACATGCGGATGCTGGCGGCCACCTCCTCCCTGCGGAGCCTCCGGTCACGGCGCCGGGGGTGGGAGCGGAGGGGGACGGGTTGGCAGGACGCCATATCTCCTCCTCTTCCGCCTCCTCTTCCTGGTTCTCCGTAGCGTAGCACCTTTTCAGTCAGTTCCAGGCCCTTCTCCTCCTCCCCCTCCTCCAGGGCCTGCTGCTGCTTGCGCCTGTGTCTCCTCACCCCCAGCAGCAGCACACACAAAGCTGGAGACAGACACATGGGAGGGAAGCTTCACAGTTTCAACAGCATGGCTGGAGCAGAGAAGAGAGCTTCTAGGGTCTGGATAAACCATGGCCCCCCGTCCCGCCCACCTACCCACGTACCCCTCTCCACCCCCACCCCTGCCCCCCTCCCTACCCCTGTCCCTCTAGCCTGCACGAGCATTTCGCTAATGATTTGGGTCGGGCCAGAATAGATTCTATCATCTGGGATTAATGTGAATATCTTTTAACGAGAGGACAAATTAGATGCAATTATTTTTGCAAAGAAAATTATATTTGATCTCAGTCGTCGTCAGTGCATTCCAATTCACACACGCACACACACGCACACACACACACACAGGAGGAATTCCTCCTGTGTGTTTCTTAACCTCAGGAATCTTAAATAATGGATTGTCTATTGTAACTCGCGAGGACTGTTGCTTAACTGAATGTTATCTGGATGTTAGCCTAGCAAGCATGGCTATTAAAGTTTCATGGCGTGTGTAGGGGGAGTACCCCAAGCAGCGTAGGTCATAATGAATCTTCACACTATGCAAACCCACCAGTGTCCCAACACAACATTGGCACTGAGATATA
This sequence comes from Hypomesus transpacificus, assembly GCF_021917145.1. Taxonomy (NCBI): domain Eukaryota; kingdom Metazoa; phylum Chordata; class Actinopteri; order Osmeriformes; family Osmeridae; genus Hypomesus; species Hypomesus transpacificus. Next base: position 4,514,145 of record NC_061067.1, read on the forward strand.
TCTACAGACACACTCATTTCTTGGAATTCTTGGTCAAGAAGAGCGTTAAGTGTTTTAACTGTTGTGTTAAGGGAACACTGCATTTGTGGAAGTTATGCTGTGTTATTCTATGGGAGAGGAATTGTCCATCTGTTTTGGGGGCAGGCTTCATACTTGCCGTGTTGATGTGGTGGCGGAGCCTTAGCGCACACTAACACAACAGATCTGCTGAGAAAGAATAACTTATAACTTTAACTTCAGACCATAACAGTTGTATTGGCATTGAACTGCAACACCTTATGTTACGCAAACACATTATATGGACTAAAAAGATGACACTGAAGAAGAAAAAAGCTATCACACAAGAGCTCCCGTCTAGCTCGAGATTCTAAGAGAACGTCCCTGTCTGATTTAAAGAGTCCTGCAGAGTCTCAATTTCCAGACCATCTCTCCGAAAACCTATTGATGCTGTTAAAAAAGATCCATTCGCTCCTACAATTTCAATGGAATGAACTTTCCCCTTTTCTTAGGGGAATAAATAAAAAAGGAAGCAAATTTTTTTTTTTATGAATTCAAATGAAGTCCATTCACCTGTGAGTGTGGCCAGGCAGACCAGCAGGCCCAGCATGGTTTGGAGGCTGACCCCCATGGAGAGCGCCAGGGCCTCCACTCCCCCAGACGGGCAGTGCCCCCCCGCCTGGCAGCTACACACAGTGATGGTCAGGGTGCTGGTGCTGGAGAGAGCAGGGGAGCCACTGTCTGCCACCACCACAGGCAGCTGGTACTGGGCACGATCTCTGCGGGTAAATGAGCTGCGACGAGCCAGGATACTGGCTGTGTTGTCTGTGGAGGAGACGGAGGAAAAGGATTGGGTTTAGGAAAAAAAATAGGATTGGGAGTTTAAGGTTCATTTAGGGTTTGGGTTAGGGAGGGGTAGGGTGAGGTAAGGATTATATTTCAGTGAGTGTTATGTGCTGAAGTATAACCATGTGTAATGTAGTATTCATTCACCAAAACAATGGGCCTAAGAGTGTTTAGCATAAGTAAGCACTGACACTGCTCAGCTCATTCAGACAGGAAGCCTTGTAAGGTGTCAGCAGTGCCTGACCTTGGTTGTCTCTGATGGTGAAGTTGGGGTTGATGTGCTTATCTGGGACCATAGAGAAGTAGAAATGATGTCCTCCGGACGGCTCGTCAGGATCCACAGCGCTGAGCAGCTGGATGAGCTGAGGAACACAGGCCCATGGAAAGGTGGGAGGGGGCACACGGGGGAAGGTGTTATTCAGAGGGGGGGGGGGGGGGGGGGGGGGGGGTCCTGCTTGTCATTTCTCACCATGAGGACTTTCTTTTTATGGGGCTCAACTTTTTCCGGTAGCGCCCCCTTGTGAAGATGTCACATCAATACGTTTCTTATAGCTTACATTTACATGTATTCATTTAGCAGACGCTCTTATCCAGAGCGACTTACAGTAAGTACAGGGATGTTCCCCCCTCCAGCTTATCTGGAGGTAAAGCTTAGCCTTATGATACCCACTTGTCACATTTGTCATGAGTGGCATTTCCTTTTTAATTCACCTTAAGTACTTTAGACATTTTAAAAAGATTCCATCTGTATACATTATCACTTAAAGTGGACTTACAGTATGTGGACAATAGGTAAACATTGTCAGACCGACCAGTGAAATGGAGTGTTATGGAGTTCATACCTCGCCAGCTTGAGTTCCCTCACAGATATATGGCTGGTATTCTCTGGCCAGCCTTGGCGCATTGTCGTTTGTGTCCAACACTTTGATGAACACAGCCACCCAGGAGGATAAATGGTTTTGGTCTAGTGGTTATGAAGAGACAAGACATTTTGTTGGAGTCTATCATAAATGCTTTCTTAAAAGCTCTTGTCAAAACCGCTGTTTAAAGTGATACATGTAACTGTAAGGTCCATCTTGAAATACAGTGGAGATAGAAATGGATACTGGCAGCAATGCTTCCCCCCCCCCCCACCCTCCCCTTTTCCCTTCTAACTCCGAAGGAAGACAGAAGTATTGAACAGACTAAAAAGCAATAAAAACATTTGAGATCCCATTAATACTTTATTGTGCTCAGCCCTGTCTTTTAACTTTGTATTTGTGCTGTTCCACCATTGTTATCAGTAAAAAAAGAAATGATCTGAAGCAATGTACTCTAGATCTATTATCATAATGTTATTCAGTAGAGGTATTGATTTGTCTTACTTGTTTCCTTGGCTGTGATAGTCATATTATGCCAGGCTGCTGACTCGCGGTCCAAAGGTTTCGCCACAGTGACAGTTCCATTGTTGGGGTCTATTTTGAAAACTTTCCTGATATCGCTTTTGTCAATTGAATATCTTGAAGACAGATCACCAGGGCACACATTAAGGGAGCTGTGCTGTTTAGAGCACACACACAGAGCCACAGAGAGGCTTCATAGAGAGATGGATTAGGAGAAACATCTCATTTTTCTCGCTCTGCTGACAGGGATCTAACTAAGATCTCCACACGACTCAAGATGACAAGACTAACAAACACAACCACAACAAAACAATATGCCGACATTAATGTATTCACATCATTTTTGGGAGTTGAACACTGCTACTGTTAGACACAATGGGGTTGATCTGTTACCATACAGTTGCTAGTAAACACTATTTCAAGTCCATCAGTATGAAGGATGGTGTGGGGATTGTTTCTTTAGCCTAGCTGGGTGTAGCATTGGTGGCTAACTTTTCCTAGGCCTTATCTGAAACAAATGTTATCCATGGAAAACATTTGAAAGATGTGCGACTTCACCTCATTGACACCATTTGGTTTGTTACTGAAGCTTTACGATTAAAGGCAGAGATGCCGAACACTGGTCTCTACCTACACTCGTTAGTTAACTCTTCCCTTACAACAATATCCCCTCTCAACAGAGCTCATCAGCCATTTTCAACAGGAGCATCGCACCATGTGACAGGAAGCCTCAGTTGATCAAACAACAATGGGGGGGAAACAAACAAGGCCAAATTGGACACGTAAAGTTATCTCTCACATCATTAAGCCACCAAAGTCTGATTTACTCCATCTCACCGATGTGCCAATAACTTGACCCCGGGGCCTATGGTGAGCGCTGTACTCTGATGGTGAAATGCGGCAGCTGCCAGTCCTAAGCAGCACTGGGGAGGGCTAGGGGCGACACACCGTCACCACAGCAACGTGACGCACTTGCAAATGACTGCAGATCTGAATTCCATATGCCACCTCGTACAGCTCTTTATTACATCCCAGCGTCCTGCGCCTCTCCCTTTGTGATAATACCATGGCAATAGATAGAAACGCCTGCGAGGTATAAAAATGGCCATGATTTATTCAGAAGGCCTCATTTCCTACTAAAGTAATATAAGATAAATATGACCATGTACAGGGTATCCATGGAGATCAAGGGTAAAAATGGATGCACCAAGCCTCTAACACTATTGGAAATGGAATGATTTTTCACCGCATGGAGAAAGCTGTCTTGGGAAGTGACACAACCCAACACCCCCCCCTGCACTTCGACAGCACACATACTCACACACTGACACTACCAAACATGCACACGTGCACATGCACACACACACACACACTACCACCCCCCTATCCCCTAAACTGATTATCCAGTGTAGTGAAACATACTGTAGGGCAACCTGATAAGCAGTTACAGGGTTTGTAACAGATTAGTTTCCAGTTGCAGACTCATATCTACCTGATAGGGTTGTTGACAGCATCATTGTCCCTGGCGGTCACAGAGCCTACCACTGTCCCCACCACCACGTTCTCCACAACCTTCCATTCATATACAGGCGTAAGGAACACGGGAGGCTCATCCACATCCTCAACCACGATCTTCAGAGTGGTTCGGTCCTGGAATTCGTTGTAGCTTAGAAAACGCGTGTCCACAATGTTGTTGATGGCTTCAGCAGCCATCACAAAGCGTCGCTTGGTCTCGTAGTCCAGGGGCTGGAGAAGTTCAGAGATCAGTACAACCCACTTGACTGGAAGCTACCTCGACATTCTACTGCTCTTTTGTTTGTTACTTTGTACTTTGTTGATTGGATTTGACGGCATGCTGCATGCCACTTTAAATGAATTGGCCACTGTTGACCACTGACAGGTAAATAACAGCTAAACAGAGGGGACATTTACACACAAACACACACATAGAATTCCTACAGATCAAGAGTGACGAATGTTTTTTCAATCAAGTCGATTGGGCCACCAGCTGTGAGTTTGCACTTAACTGATGCTGCCTGGTTGATTGTTAAGATGACGCTGAACTAAAAACCCTTAACCCTCTCCCAAAGCAGTGTTATTTAGCCACTTTTCACCTTCCCTAGCGACAAACAAAATAGCCTCTAGTGACAAATTTAGCGACAAATCTAGCAACTTTCCGCAACGTAAAATAAATTGTACTTCCATGTTGTCATAGCCTCCAATCATATTAAGTTACCCCCGCCCCCAGAAACACACACTAATACATAATCAAAAGACGTTCACATATTTGAATTCCTATTTAAGACTATATTTGGCTAAATAAGATTGTTTTTGCCAAGATAACCCAGGCTGCAGGTTTTTACCTTGGCCAGCAGGACAACCCCCTCCTGTGTGACCGGGTCTGTCTGGATCCTGAAGGTTGCGCTCTCCTCCAGGTCCTCCAGGCTGTAGTTCATCCTGGCGTTGACCCCCATGTCTCCATCCTCCGCCATGATCCTCCCCACCGTGGTGCCCACCATCGCTGACTCGGGCACGGAGAACGTGTACTGGTCTGGGGGCACAGGCAGGGTGAGATCCCCGTCACAGTGGTTTTAAAACTTGCGGGGGTCTCGTACAATCAGTGTTACCCAGAACACCACCCACTACCTTGGGACCCCAAATGTGTTCTGTTATGATTGACATTGTGAAACTAAGGATGCCTGGATATCTGTTCAGCAGACTTAAGAACAGGATAACTGAGTCAGTAAGGAGAGGCTGCACTGTTGCTGAAGATGATAACAAGAAGAGAGGAGATCATTTATTTGGTTGGAGTCAATTTGTGGGAGTCAAAGATAAGTCTCTGTGAGTCTATACAATCTTGACCTGACTGTAATAAGAAGATAAGAAAATGTGATTATGTGCTCTGGTGAGGCTGTTTGGACGAGACCAGACAAACAACAAACAACAAAATGTTTCAAGTCTAGTGACACTTGAAACTTTCACACACAAGTTTACTTGTAGAATGTGTATTGTTTACTGCATTCTCTTGCAGAGTGAGAACCCTCCTCACTCTACAAGGGATACCAGAATAGCATGCATGGTTAAGAGCCCCATCCTTGTTTTCCATTTCCGTGGAATTGATTTCTTCCTAAGGCCTTCATTTGGAGAGGTTTATCTCTGAGAAGGCCAGGTTTGTTTCCAAAGGTCATGACAAATGTCCTTTCATGTGTGAATGATTAAATTCATCCAGCGGGCTGGCGCACGTCTCTCTCATGCACACAGACACACACAAAACACACACGCAACACACATTCACAGATTAACAGCATCACTAACACACACACCCACACAACCTCTGTTTTGAATTGCAGAGTGAGTAACATGGGGTGATACAGCATTGTAGGGGTATGGTTTGAAACAAATCCCGACCAGGCTCGATAGCTGCATTACGAAGGCAGTGCAGCTGGTACTGCCGGCATTGCAAATGTGTTTTTGTGTGGATGTGTGTTGTGCATGTGTGGGTGTGCGTGAGTTTGATTGATGCCACTCACTGTGCTGGAAGGTGGGTCCGTTGTCATTGACATCGGTCAGGCTGACGGTGACAGTGGTGGAGGAGGAGTATCCCCCACTGAGCCCCAGCATGTCTTTGACCTGCACCACCACTAGGTAAAGCTCTCTGGCTTCCCGGTCCATGTTGGCCCATGAGGTCACGATGATGCCTGGGCGGGGTTGGGGGTCAGAGAGTTTGATTTTGATAACTTCTTTATTGTCGTCAAAGAACTGGAACGGATTCTGAGCTTATAACTCTTAGCATCTTGTCTGACAGTCATAGCACATAACATGACCTCACAGGTAAAAATACAGCACCCCAAAGGTGTAAAAATAAAACAAACAAACAAAAAACTGACAACCTGACAAAAAGGGAGGGTGGGAAATGTTCAAACACAGGAAACTAGAGAAGGAAAGATTGAGACAGAGGTTCAGGATGTCAACAGAATTAATCTGTGGGTGGTACCATTTTTGTCTAAATGTACCTACTTTCTGGCTCACTACATGCCCAGCTCAAGTATATATCAAAAAAGTGTGTGGAGAGAAAGCACTGAGTGCACCATCTTGTACGTTCTACATTAAATGTATGAAGTGAGAAGTGAAATGAGTGTTCAAAAACTATACGAAAAGAGTGCAATGGCCAAATGGTCCAACAAGAACCTCAAGTTCATCAAGGAGCTTCTCCAAATTTTCAAAAACAACCAAAATCAAAAAGTTGTAAGGAACTGAAAATACAAATGTTTAATCTTTCAGGGTGTGTTAGTAGTTTCAGGTACCTGTCTTTGGCTCCACAGAAAAGTAAGGCTCCCCCTGCAGGATGGAGTAAATAAGTTTGGCGTTGTTTCCGAACAGGGGATCATCTGCATCTGTGGCTGTCACCTGGGTAACAGTGGTTCCTGCAGTGGGGAGGAGGGGGGAGAACGGGGTGTGGGAGGGTGAAGGATTGGAGGAGCAGAGGGGGAGGGGAGAGATCACACGAAGCAGAGTTGGCTCATGTTGCAGTTCCAGTTGACGGGGGAAATAAAGTGATTATGCCACAGTCCCGTGGGGGCTGTCTGTCTGGCTCTGGGGGGGGGGGGGGGGGGGGGGGGGCCTTTCACAAACCACTGAGGCTGTGCAGGTGTGCGTGACAACCTCTCCAGCCCTGCTGTGCACATCTTTCTCGCTCCCTCTCTCTCTCTTTCTCCCTCCCTTTCTTTCTCTCTGCCAACCTCCCTTTATAGCCTTCCTTCTTTCTCTTCCTCCTCTCTTTCCCTCTTTTTCTCTATTTCTCTGCCCTTTTCTTTGGCACTTTTTTCTCACTTCCAACGACTGACACTCTATCATTCTCTTTCTCTCCACTACTCTCTCCCTATCTTCCGCTGTCTCTCTTGTGGTCTGTGTGTCTATCTATATGGGGTTTCTTCTTCCAGTGACCACTCTGGTTCTTCTTTTCTATCTCTTGGTCATGGTATTATATCTATGTCTCTCTTTCTCCGTACCCCCACTCCATTTTCTGTCTCCTTCCCTTCTCTTAAGCTTTCTTCCTCTCTCTCTCGCTTTCAAGTGAAATGCATTATGATTTATTACGAGTAAGATATTATTCGCCAAAAAGCAGATTACATATAAATTGAAATGGTAATGCTTGTGCTATGGAGCAGCCTGGTAATAATAACATTATTTAAGGAAAAATAAATCATATGAAGGGATTTAGAGGTGTGATACCTAAACCAATACTTTAACTTCCTGAAGGACAGACAGAGAACATTGTATTCGTGGGACAGAGGAAGCAGTTTCCTTTACTTTCTAAAAAGGATCTGATGAGACTATTAATTTTGAATTGGTCTCATTTTAAAGCTGCTGACTTACCTTCAAGCCTGAGCGGTGGGACGTTATAAAATAATTGGATGGAAATATAATTACAATCACAAATTCCTTTGTATCTGACTTTTATTAGACTCATTTGAATTATATGTTGCTATACATATTACAGTACTTGGTTCATTCTAACCTCCTGAGTTACTTTGTTAAACGTAACATTAAATGCCAAATTCAACCATTGTTTAAATGCAAATGCATACATTAAACTATTCTTTAGTTTCTTTCACCAGGGTGGCTGAATATCAGACAAGAAAATGTTTATAAAAGATTGGAGATGAAAACTCAACGTACCGACAGGACACATCTCAGGGATGCTGGAGATGTAGGGCTCGTTCTGGAACTGCGGGACGTTGTCGTTGATGTCTTGGACCTTGATGATGAACTCTGACTGCGGCTCAACAGGTTCCTCAGTCCTCCTGTTGATAGCTTGTGCCTGGAGGACGTAGAAGGCCTTCTCCTCACGATCCAGCCTCTGCAGTGTCCGGATCTCGCCGGAGAACTCGTCGATCTCAAACACATTCCCAGCTCCCTCACCTGCCAGGATATACTTGATAGAGAACTCCCCTCTATCATAGTCAGATTTAAGCTGTGGGGGAAAAAACTATTTGTATTTAAATGTGTTTGCTTAACTAATAGGAATGCAGTGCAAAATGTAGGAAAAAAAAGTCCCTGAAGCAGAAGGCCATTCAGAAAGGTTCAGAGTATCGCTGGTACCTGCCCAATGACGCGAGGAGTAGGGTCTTCTTCGGGGACGAACAGCTGCTTCCAGATCCAGCCTCGTCTGAGGCGGCGATGCGTGGAGCCAGAGCCAGAGCCTGGGGAGAGATGGTCAGCTTCCACACCCAGCAAGGCTCTCTCCTCACCCCACACCCAGCAGGTTATCATGGACAGTATAATAACTATGGCCAGCGCTCCAGGGCTGCTCATTCTCACGGTCCATTGGTGCATTTTCTCCCCTTATTGTCCCGCTGGTCCAGAGCACGGAAGTTGCAGGTGTCACTGGGCCAACACTTCCATGCCACCTTTCAGCATCACAGCAAGGCAGCTTGAAGATGACCACAGAGGGGCAGTCAGCCATCCACACATGGGCTGGTCTCTGTGCGCGTCCATACCTTTAAGAAATAAACATTAAGGACCTGTGGTGAGTTGTTTCTTGGTCAAAGCCCTCAAATGCCAGGCATCATTGCTATTAGAGACCGCAATTAGCCACACTGAATACGACCATACAATCTCTCTCTCAGGAAGTCCTCTGCCAAAATCACATTTCACAAGATCATGAACTTCTTGTTTATATCCTTTTTTCCACCCCAAGTTTTTTGGGGGGGAGGTCCTGACATCACATCCTGTGAGGAATAAAAGTCTCTTTGTTGAGGCCGAGAACAAGACAGTGCTGTCTGTCATGAGTGGGACACAGACAGCATTACTTTAGTATGGGCACCACAGCTGACTAATGGAGAGCTCTAATTGAATCACCCTATGCCGAGACATGGATTATAGAGACACATGCTTTTGGAGAAAGAACTGTGATGAAAATGAATGCTCCAATTATAGACCCAGTCCAGGGTCAGAAGCATGAAGAATCCTGGTGAACAATATCCTAGAGCTGTCCAGCAACATCAGAACAACCGTACAACATCCTATCACATCAAATGTTTAACGAAATTGCAACGTTACGCTGATTTAAAGTACTTAATGGTGGTCCGAAACTGAACTTCTTACGTCAAGTAGCCATTGCTTGAAATGTAATACATCACATATATTAAAAAATAAGACTTTTGTCTGTTCATACATGGTTTTCAGAAACCAATTTGCCCCCACAGCAATGAACAGAAGTAGAAATCAATAGTAACACATTACAAAGAAGCTAGTGTATCAAATGTTTCCACATGTTATATAACACTATTTTCTTCTAATCCTTCCATTTTCAGTCATTCAGAACTGCACACCTCAAGGTTTTTTACATTTGTTTGTCTATCACACAGACTTAATTTGTTCCAGAACTTTCATTCCTCTGCCATTTGAGAGAGCAGGTGTGTGATTGGTCTGCAACAGAATCCAATAGTCAATGTTCTCTCCCGATGTAGATATTGGCCAGCATTTCCTCTTAGGTTTTATATTTGTGGAGTATCTCAGATGGCTGGTTGAAATTAGACTCAGAATTGACAGTTACACCAAGAGATTTAACAGCTAGCTTTGAACAGGCTGTCCAACACATTTAACAGATCAACATATTGGATTTTGTTGTTGTTCAATTTCAATCGGATTCTTTGACTAACAACCAACCGCAAATGGCTCCTTCCCTAATATTACACAGTTAATTTGTGTAATCCATCGATTTATTAATAATCAATTTACAATGACTGAACATAGTGATTTCACTCAATTGAAAAATAGGTAACACTTTAGAATAATGGTCCGTTGTTAATGAGTAGCTCTGCAGGAAGTAACAGGTAGTTCTACATTAACACTGATTTTAATACTATGAACTAATATGGAACCAAGATTAACTAAGCAGTAAGTAATAGCGAATTTAGTACAAAGGTAGTTCCTTGGTTAGAATTACTAATCACAAAAGTTATGTCTAAAAAGTGAACAATTGTTTTTTTTTACTATTAACATGGTCATAACATTTCAAAAGCTTTTGCCTGAAATCAGTTCTTTGTGGAAACCAGTTTATGAATATTAACGTTATAACACGTCCCTGTATGATTATGGGACATGTCCCCCCACCCAATATTTGATCATACTGTATGATTATGGCACACGTCCTCCCCAATATTTGATCATACTGTATGATTATGCGGGCAATTTCGATGTGTCTGCTATTAGGTCTTTCTGCAGCTCAGAAAATATCAAATCACGGCCGGTCCATTTTCCAAATCCAGTCGACTTGGCTTACCAAAACCTAAATGTCCTAAATCCATGTCATGTTTTCCCTAAACCTATACTGGTGCAACGTCAATGAGTGAGTTAGGAGTGTGAAATCATTTGGCAGTGGCACATTTTGATGGATGGTAAATATCCAGAATTTGGCTAACATACGACAACAACGACTCGGTGAATTTCACTAGAATTTCGAATTGTAGAATTAGTGCAAATTTCGAATTGTAGAAAAAGTGCTAAATTTCGATTGCAATACTATACAGTTTGTATGAGGGACTTTTTACAAGCTTGCCGACAGCTATAGCCTGGCTTTACAGCTAGCAACAACTGTAGCTGCGTTTTGGGCCATGTTCCTTTTCTCTGAATTGGGTTAGGTTAACTAGCAAGTTATTTTACAGTCCTGCCATTTGTTTTTTCTTCCTTAATAATTTTTATTCCTTTGGAATAGCGTTGCTGTTGTATTTCGCAGTAGTGACCAATGCTAGACTCCTGAGTAGTGAACAGGCCTATACGTTGATTTGGGTTGGGTGAGCCATGTACTTACTTATTACTTATTTAGCCATTATGTTTGACTCAGTTTATCATCACAGTTTGTTGAGTGTGTTGAATGTTTCATTCCAAAATACAGAATTTCTGTTTAAACGCTAGGTTTCATCATTGTGCAAAACAAAGAATGTTTAATTCAGACATATTTTACAAAATGCTTTATTCTTGCATGCCCATGTGCATTTTTGCATTATGTAGGTTTTTCTTTTACGATTTCATGGAAATCTTGCAGTGCATATAATAAAAACAAATGCTATCCAATCACTGCAGTTGTTTTATGTTGTAGATCTTGTGAGGTGACATGTTAGTGAGGTGTTAACATGTTTTTCACTTTAAAATAATGGTCCAGATTACAGTTACTGCGGAATGACAAGGTAACTCTTGAGTAATTAGTGAAGAGTTAACATGTTTGTCACTTTAAAATAATGGTCCACATCACAAGTAGTTACTGCAGGATTACAAGGTAACACTTGAGTAATTAGTGAGGAGTTAACATGTTTGTCACTTTAAAATAATGGTCCACATTACAAGTAGTTCCTGCAGGATGACAATGTAACACTTGAGTAATTAGTGAGGAATTTACATGTTTGTCACTTTAAAATAATGGTCCACATCACAAGTAGTTCCTGCAGGATAACAAGGTAACGCTTGAGTAATTAGTGAGGAGTTAACGTGTTTTTCACTTTAAAATAATGGTCCACATCACAAGTAATTCCTGCAGGATGACAAGGTAACGCTTGAGTAATTAGTGAGGAGTTATACTGGTTTTCACAAGTAACGGGCCTATAATAAGTCTAATTTTATATTTGACACATACGGTACAGGCATACATTTCTGTGAGGCACTAGTGATATTCTAACAAACAGTGTAATCTGGAAGATGTGGTTGTGCGCTTATCGCAACATAAATGCAGGATGCAAATTGTTTTTGAAAAGAGAACATCAATGTTTATATTCATATCCTAAAGAGAAGTCCTCCTCAGGCGGCTACTGTAACATAAAGGTAGGTCTTTGGAGTCTGAGACATTGAACTGACACTCAAGAGCTCATAATAGTGAACTAATCCAAACATGAGTGTCAGCGTCACTTCCTAATTATAATTTTTTTTAAACAAATTATCATTATTTATATTATACCATGTTTAAGTTTGAAATAAACAGAGAACATTCGTCCATCCTTTGGTAAGAGTAGGCAAAATCTCAACATGTACTTAACGTATTTGGGGGGATATGATGTTCATAAACTGGTTTCCACAAATAACCCATTTGAGGCACAAGCTTCTGAAAAGTTATGACCATGTTATGAGTAAAACAACCAAATTGTTCACTTTTTAGACATGTTACTTTTGTGATTAGTAATTAATAAGTTATTCTTTGTTAATTGGTCATTGTTCACAAGTAGTTCTCAAGAGGATACATTTATTTAGTAATAACCAAATACCTACCAAGGAACTACCTTTGTTGTAAATTAGCTATTACTTACTGCTTAGCTAATCTTGGTTCCATATCAGTTAATAGTATAAAATTCGGTGTTAATGTAGACCTACCTATTACTTTCTGCATAGCTACTTGTTAACAACGGACCATTATTCTAAAGTGTTACCGAAAAATATCTTATGTTAGCTGATTTACTTTATCTATAGATGAACCATTGGTTGAGGTAGGCTACTTTTAGAAAATGTATTTCCTATAACATTAGATATGAGACTCAAATAACTAGGATTTTTTGCAGCAGTAGTATCAGTATTCATGTTTGAAGAATGCATAATGTTCTTGTTTAATATAGTGATGTTGAATTGGCTGCCAAGCTCAATTTAAAATGATGGGATGGTAAAAATCAATTACTAATGCTTGATTTCCTTTCTGAAATTCAATTTAGTTACTCAATGTGAGTGAGTGAGAGTGTATGTGTTTGTCTCAAAGCAAGTCTCAACCGAGCATATTCATATCTGGGAGCCTTGTGGAGTGACAGTCCAATTAGTGGCCAGTGAATCGTGAGCTAATGACGGACTTTCCTAGAGCTGCTAGGAAACCGCCTTGGGCCTAAACAACAGACAACAGCCCCTGACATTACAGAGAAGAACTCTCATCTGCCAATGTTTAGCATCTCACAAGTATGCCAACCGCCATCAGACAGGAACAAGGCGCCCGCCAGTGTGGTTGGCACGGGCCGGCATGCTACACTGCCCGGTGGATTCTGAGATGGTCAGCTGACAAAATGGGCACATAGTGAAGGATCAGACTGAAGGCAAAAAGAGAGCTTGTGGACAAACATCTTATAAAGCCCTTAACATGTCTTGTTATTTAGATAGATTTACTGTCTTACTGTGAAGGCCTATGCTATTTGTTCATGCTTAGTATCAACAGCACTATAGAACAGGATACTTTTTAACAAATAATGTTCTCCTTGTGATGTGGGGGCCAGATGGCTGACCAGTTATGGAATCGGGCTATTAATCGGACAGTTACCGGTTCGATTCCTGGTCGTGCAAAATGACCTTGTGCCCTTGGGCAAGGCACTTCACCCTACTTGCCTCAGGCAAATGTCCCTGTACTCAAGTCTGCTAAATGACTAAATGTAAATGTGTTTTTACTCACGTTGTATAAAATGATGTTCAAATGTATTTAATCTTATTTATGGTTGGTAACCTGCTAGCTAACCTGAAATGTATTTATGTGAACTGAAAATATACAGTTTTAATGGGGGAAAAAAGAGGTGAAGTCTTATTTGAACGTTTTAAAGTACTGTACATTGCATGAGGTACCACTCTCCATGTTTGACATCAACAAACTGTAATTTTTTATCAATGAAACATACCAACATGTATGCTGTATGTACCATGTTTATATTTAAACTGAAAAAGTAACATAGATGGAAGCTGGCAGAGAAATCACACTTAAACTCAGGGAGTTGAGTGAAACCTGACAAAAATCAGTCGAGAAGTGCAAACGAACGCTGGGATGTACCCCTCTGAAAACTCAGATAGGGGTCTATTTCCTTCAAAGACTTTCTCACCTCTCGGGTTGAGAACATGCCGCTCTGGGAGAGCTGGCAGCTATTCATTACCAATAATAGTCTTTTCCTTCCATCTGAGTATACCTCCTGCAGCCTCCACATACACTGTTCCAGCACATGACAGAGTGTGAATTAGACCGGGTCTCACAGTGTTAAGCACAAGATTCAAAGAGAACAGTACTTTATTTCCTTTTATGAAGATTTTGTGGAGCTCCCTTATCAGACATATTACAGTATGGCTGTGAGATTTTAGCAATGGACTGAACATACACTTGGAATAAACAGAACAAGAACAGTAGTCTCGGGTGTTGACATCTGTACGCAACTGTGAGGCCCTTTGAGAAATTAACTGTAAAAATAACTATATATACAACTACAAAAAACACAGACCACACTGTAAAAAATGATTACAGTAGCGGCAAAATGATTACAGTAGCCGCAATCAAAAAACCACAAGTGTTCCTCTGAAAAGTTTCAACTTCGGTTTTCTCGAGACAGCCTAACAATCGACACGGCACTTTGAAGGACCAGCTGAAGTAACACAACCATCCAACCTCTGTTCACTACTTACTCCAGATCGCTACGACTAAACACTCTGTAATTGGTCATTGGGGAGCCCATGTTGGGACTTGTTGTTTACAGTTCTGCGCGAGAAGACAATGACATTCAGCCCCCCCTGTATCAGGACCAGGGTGAACCCAAGCAGAACAGGAACACTGGCAGAGTGTCTCCTCGTCACACACTTTCCCTGTGATTAGAACTTTCCGTTTGTTTGTTGTTTTGTGTACGGCAAAATTATCTCTGTGTGGGATCTCTGACAGATTTGGTAAATTTCCAGGGACTTGACTGTTCTTTGGCATCTTTTCTCCTCCCAGACAGAAATATCATTTAGAGAGCCTCATTAACGAACCAGAAGCTTCAAATTTGTCCACTTGTCATGTAAATTCATTAAACTGTCAGATGGTGAGTACATTCAAATGATAATGATTACCATGAAAACTATTATTAGTGTTGAATTGCCGTGAAGACCACTGAAGTCTGTATTATCCAAGGGATTGTATGAAGAGCTATATCAGTGACGACCACTAGACAGACAATATGATGAACAGTTACTGGTTCATTGAGAAACAGTGAGGTCATTTTCCAGCAATGGAATCCACTGTGTCCCAAAGGCCACAGTGAGTTTCAGGACAGGCTAGATACACAGCATCTATTGTATTTCTCCCCATGTATAACGCATTAACTTGTATTTAAGTATTTTGTTACGTTTTACGTTGATATTAAATAAAATACACAGGGAGACTCATTGTCATTAATCTCATAACAAACTGACAATGCATTCGTTTAAAAATCTGTATCATGAAAATGCAAAAACTTTATAGTCAGTAAGCACCACACCCACCTTCAATTGTGATTCTGCTGTCCCCTAAACCACTCATCCCCAGCGGCTGCCAAGGAGCATCATCATGGAGTAAAAGAAACCAAACAAAGGCTTAGCTACAGGCCCTGATAGTGCTGTTCATCCTCTCTCAACAGTAGGGGCAAATATACATGGTTCTCACAAAGTGTAATCCCCTTCACTGACATCCTCCTCTTCTTCTTTTCTGACCACTTTTCTCTCTCTCTCTCTCCCTCTCTCTCTCTCTCTCTCTCTCTCTCTCTCTCTCTCTCTCTCTCTCTCTCTCTCTCTCTTTCTCCCTCTGTCTCTGTCAAACATCCCCGGGAAGAACAAACACAGGGAGTATTGTCAGGGTGCACATCTGACCAATGCTGAACACTCACAGCCTTCATTGCCATGCAAATAGTCACAGCCTGGAGATACAAATGGATTTCTATCTTAGCTTTTCTATCTCAGCCTCCCTCCCTCTCTCTCTCTCTCTCTCTCTCTCTCTCTCTCTCTCTCTCTCTCTCTCTCTCTCTCTCTCTCTCTCTCTCTCTCTCTCTCTCTCTCTCTCTCTCTCTCTCTCTCTCTCTCTCTCTGTCTTCCTCCATATTGCTCTCACCCTTCACTCTCTCTTTCTCCTTTTGCAAACAATCCACCTCTTTTAGGATGTCGTTGGTGTGGCAGGATGGCAATTCATCTG
The DNA here is from genome assembly GCF_021917145.1 of Hypomesus transpacificus. Taxonomy (NCBI): domain Eukaryota; kingdom Metazoa; phylum Chordata; class Actinopteri; order Osmeriformes; family Osmeridae; genus Hypomesus; species Hypomesus transpacificus. The sequence continues at coordinate 4,530,285 of NC_061067.1, forward strand.
AGGCCTCTGTTCCTGTGTGTGATAAAAGGCCCACAGTGTGTTTTTGACATTTAAACACAAGGAAACCTTCATCATGCCTCACCTTCATATTGAGTTGTGGAGGATCTCAGTTCCACGCCATTGTGAAAGGCTCGCTCTACCACAGCGGTTAATGGGGCAGTTATCACCAGTGACGATGAAATTCGGACCAATTTCTTAATTTTGACAAAATTGCGAACATGTACTTGCCTGTAGAACCCTCCGCACCCATGCACCCCGAACATAAACACAGATTTTCCAAACAGCAGATTCAGGTTTTGACACACTGACCCATGTAGGTTAATTGGATTCCTAAACCATGCTAATAGATTCCACCATTAAGACCGGCCACTGGAAAAAACTAGTGTCACCTAAAGGAGATCTCCATGGTGCCTGTTCTCTCTCTCTCTCTATCTCTCTGTATCTCTCTCTCTTTGTCTCTCTCTTTGTCTCTCTCTCTCTGACTCCATGTCTCTGTCTCTATGTCTCTCTCTCTCTCTGTCTCAAACACTGTCTCTTTATGTTTCTCTGTCTCTCACTGTGCACTCTCTCTATCTCTCTCGCCCCTCCCTCTCTCTCTCAGAGCCAAAGCAGGAACCGGGTATGTCAGCTTCTGTGTTACTGGTCAGTTCCAACATGTACTCCATGACTCTTCTTTTTTTGATTCCTTATCAAACAGAAAAATGTCAAGACCTGCTCTATGACATTTCAAACCCCTGTGCTAGACTGTGTCTAATTGTGCCTCCCTCATTATAATGAGGAAGAGCAGTCTGGAGAGAAGGCGAGAGGAAATCTCAGTTCCACACCGGTGAAGCATCCCTATTTTCACTATCTTTCGTTTTTTCTTCCCATTGCCAGATAGCAACGCAAACGTCTGTGTGACTTCCTGTCCCCTGCAGAGTGACAGGCCAACCTATCAGGTTAGATGGTCCCTCCTATCACTCATCCCTGTCTGCTCCAATCAACAAGAACAATATCACTATCAGCTGTTATGTGATAACATGACATTTGAATGGGAATTATATATTATACTACTGTATGTGAGCAGTCATGGTTATCTAAAAAAACAGACACACTGTGCTGTACAGTATAGGGACTCTGGAAAATGTATTTTTTCTATTGGCATTATTTGGTCATTTCATCCATAGGTTGACAAAACTGATGCCCCTTTACAAACTTTTGTTTTACAACACAACATTTGCACAGACCATATCCTTAACACACAATTCACGCAGCAAAGAACTTTTCTGACTGGAATCGCAAATGCGCAGAGAGTTCAAAACGACAGGCCAACTTCCTCTCCTGGGTGCTGGAGGGATAGCTGCCGTTCATCCACCCCGTTAAGGCCCGCTCACTCTATCGTTTTTTGGAGGGAAGAATGTTTTAAACGTCATTGGAATTCCGCCCATTCCGCCGTTGAGAATTTGATGAGGACGTCACATTAAAAATGCATGTCGCTCATACGTTCCGTGGCCTTTGTCTGCAGCCGAGGGAAACGACGGGCACTTATGACAAATAAGGACACAGCTGACGCCGCCTGGGGTGTGTCTTTCCACTCGACAGGATACCTTGGCGTCCTCTCCTCTTCCTGTCAGCCTCCTCTGCAGGAGCACTCACATCTGTAAACTGTCTGCCTGGGAAAGACACAGAGACAGGGAACCGGCTGTGTTACATTACATTCCTCTAGCTTTGCACTTGATCTGCCTGTTGTTACTGACATACTGCAACTGTTTGTTAATCCTACCATACTCCATGCTGTAGTAACTGTTTGTTATGGCACACTCCATACCATACTCCATACCATACTCCATACCATACTCATTCTACTCACCCATTATGATATACATGTTTGTTTTCAAGTAATTAACTTTAACAAGCTGACTGTAAATAAAGCTTTATTAGTTTTACTGCTGACATATCACGTGCAATATTGAGTATATACGTATAAATACTTATATTGTCATTAGTAGAGAATACTGAATGCAGTATTTTACAATGGACAAAGCATATACAACACAAACGGCTTCATATTCCTGCTTCAGGACTGTGCAACAGCTCCATGCAGAGACAGTTTTTCTGTTATTTAAGCCAATTAATGGTGCCAAATGTATTTTAAGAAGAAAATAATAGTTATTAATAATCCATGTCTATATAATGTAGGTAATGCTTCGCCTGCTGGGAGGCCACAGGACATCTCTTCTGAAAACGTAATGATGGTTTCAAAGCAAGCTGGGCTGTCCTCCAGGGAAATATGGTTTGGAGCCGGCCAAAGTGTGCTAGCCGTCATACTGGTGAAACGCATAATTAATCCTCATCGTGTCTGTAATACTTCTCCAGCTTGACCCTTTGGATGGAAGAGACTGTGAACTGGCTGTAACAGTGGCCAGTTCATATGTATTGTGGCTGAGTTGTCTCCACTCAGTGACGGGGAGACGCGTATGATTAATGGACAAGGTTAGAAAGCATTTACACAAATAAGTTGAAAACAATCGATCCAACGTACCGCACTGTCATACCCGTAAGGGATGAGAATCCCTTGGAAGAATGCACAATCCCCTTGGCCAGGGTTCAACTGAGAGGCAGATTGTGTCTGATTGATCAATGAGAACCACAGCTGAGCCATCAATCTAACGGGACTGGAATAGGGGAAAGGGAGAATTAACATGTACAAGCTGCAATGTCCTCTAGCTCGCGTCTGAAGAACACACAGTATACCTTCGGGACAGGAGCAGAGTGTCTGCATTGTAAACACTACACCTGCGACAGGTAGGTGTTGTATGAGTGGTATGGGACAAGCGATGTCCTTAGTTTAGCTGTGATAACTGTCACAGCTACAACACACCCAGACTAGGCTCATCAATCCAGAAATGTAATACTAACACACACCTGTCACAGCTCCAAACCAGGAGAATCAAAACATACCAGTGTGACCGTTTGGTTTCTGTTTATGGATGTGAGAAACCAAAAGGAACTACCCAAATAATAATCAAATACATTTTAATAACCCTAGGCATATTAGTAGCAATAAAATCGAAGGAACCTGTTTTTATGATCTGTTTAATGGTTTGGGCCTTTTAGACTCGCAAGCCTCCAATAATGTTGAATTGTAGACAATTCAGTTTATGGTGTCTTAAGTGCTTCATTAACATAATCTCATGCATATGCATGAGGGGGCATTCAAGGTATTGGGTATAATGATGATGATGAAAACAAAACAGAAAATAAAACAGGCCTGGACTGTCTGTGTGATCGTATGTGTGTGTGTGTGTGCGTGTGAGAATTAGCTTTACTCCTGGTAGTCACTGTGATGCTGTGGGCCAAACACACCCTGTCAGACTGGACAATTGATACGTTCAACCCAATTGGAGCCTTCAATCTCCTTCCTGATGATAAGGACAGAGAGAGAGGGAGAGAGAGAGAGAGGGGGGAGAGAGAGAGAGAGAGAGAGAGAGAGAGAGAGAGAGAGAGAGAGAGAGAGAGAGAGAGAGAGAGAGAGAGAGAAGGAGAAAGAAGAGAGAAGGGAGAAGGGAGAAGGGAGGAGGGAGGAGGGAGGAGAGAGATGGAAAGGGGGGTTAGGGGGTGTGGCGTGGGGGGTGTTGAATGGAACTTTCTTTTCTTGACAGTCTGGTGTCAGTAACAGAGGAATGTCTATTCGATTGGTGAAGAAAACTACCGAGCCACAGTCCTGCTGTTCAGACACCTCAGTCTCAGGATGAACAGGGTGAAAAAGCAGATTAGAGTCTAATGATTGTCAGACAGAGAGAAACCTGAGCCATTGAGGCAAGGTTGCATGAGTAGACTTTGCTTGTCTTTTCTACTAACTTATCAGAAACTCCCAGTGATCAGCCCATTGATTTGATTTGACTTTCCTCGCGGCGCCCAACACAGCGCTTCAGAGCACACAGCAGAAACAGTCCAGTTGATGTTCAGTTAGCTGTAAACCGTCTTTGAAAGCTCGTCTTTGATTAAACAAAACAACTGAAACCTCGTATTTGTTTGCCTGCTCTCTGAATTTAGAGGGAAAAATACGTTCACTGCACTGCTAACGTATTGGGACTTGAGGGTGTGATTAGGAGTATGCAGGATATCTGTCCCATCAATCATGGAGGAATGTCTTGAGGCCGGTTGGGGAATCTTAGGAGTAGCGTAGATTAACCCTGTTTAGCCCCTCCCCCACCACTCACAAAGGACCCTGGGGTCTGGAGTCCAGAACACCCCTGCGGCCTACAGATCTCATTGTCCCTCCGCTTATTGATCCAATAACTCATCAAGCAGGGTTTCTGGATCGGACTGGGTCAAATGACTAGACTTTGCGAGTCCCCACCAACTCATATTTCCATTTCTGATTTGAACACACACCCTCTGTTGCAAATTGCAAATTGTTTACATTGTGAGGGTCTTAGAAAATGGGAAAATAAACTGGTGGATCCTAGCTTAGCAAGTAGCAATGTGGTAGCTACTGCTATTTAGAACCAAACCATCCAGATGCAACACTCAAAAGCACAGCAGGAAATAATACATTTTGATATACTCACAGTGGAGTACTCTCCTAAGGAGTTTATTATATTTGTGTGACGTTTCAAGCGAGAAGGTCTCTGTCAATGTGTGGGTATTTGTTTACTGCTGGATGGCAGAATCCTCTCTGTCTTCTCAGTGTGACCCAACTCTGAAAGGAAACAGAGCTCCAGCTCAGCGATCAAGAGCAGGTACCCTGCCGGCCTTATATGGGCTCCTGCTGCTAATTAGATTATTCAGAAAAACCAATCATAGTGAGTCTGTATTGACAAGGACAGCTGGGATTCCAACTTTGTGTGATACCTTGTTCATCCACCTTCTGCAACTGTTGCATCATGGATGAAAGAGCAAAAAGATTTAACATCTTAACCGTGTATTTCCCCTTGGGGATTAACAAAGTACCATACTCTCCACTCTAAATCAGAATGATTTTTGATAATTGCAATAGTTGCTTGATCTGTGTTCACCGAGGCAATAACAGAGACTAGCGTGCGCCACACAGCACCACACAGCATCAACCAACCCAAAGATGACAAAGATGGATAACAGACACAGGCAGCAAGTCCAACATGAAGCCAAATGAAAGGGGAGTTGCCTTCTGAAGATGCTGTAAATATAATCATTTTTCTCAATGCTCTCCCCAAAGAAAACAAATCACTGCTAACAAGGAAGCACATTGCTGTAATATTGTACACTGCTGTGGGGCCCTGTGGAGCATGGCTATCAAAGAGGAGCCTCCGACGCTGCCAATGTGTGGCTGTTTAAATCCACATCTAAGAACGTTAGTCTCTAACAAACTGAAAGGAGTCTTTCATCATTCCGACTTGCTATCTTGTCCTTTGACTAAATTAGGGCTGAACTCGTGTGTAAATGTATGTAATTGACAGTTTATTATGGACAGATTGAACGTCGAATAGACAGATTTAGACAGTATATGGCCTTGCAACACACTCATGAGGTTTTCTTTGAACTTTATCCATTAATATTAGTGAGAGAGAGTCCTGCAAGAGCTAACAGTACAATAATACTGAATAGGAGGATGAGGATATAGTCAGCAAATGTTGTGATTGGGCTTCTGCAGAGTTGTGAGTTTGGATCCAACATGCACTGCAGAGGGTGTCAAAGCCCCCATCAAGGTCAACCTTCTAAGAGAAGGAGAGAAAGAGAGAGAGAGGGGGGAGAGACTGAGCAGATAGAGGGAGAAAGAGAGAGAGGTCTTTGAAAAAGAAATCTAGCCCATGGCAGCCAACTTAGAACAGGAGTGTCTCATCAAGCCCTCCTGATAACTCAGCATAGAGAAGTTCACCGTTAGCAATATGGCTACCTCCACCCTCAAAGCACTCTGCTACCGTTAGACACCTCCTCCAGCACACGGAGGGGAGACTGCAAAATAGAAGTCGTCATCAGAGACATAATGAGGGTAGCAGGAAGGGAATTCAACACGTACAGAGGATTTTCCTATGAAATCGCTTAAAGCATTGCCTACAATTAACAACAACCCTTCATTGCCATACTGTGTGAACCTTTTTTCCAAACAAAGTTGACTATCTTGGGGATAATTCAGGTATGTCCAAAAGGCATTGTTACCTCAGTGATGCCCCCCACAACCATTGTGATTGGGAGTGTGCTTGACTGAACCCTCTGGGGTCAATTTCATGGGCCGCGCGGAGACAGAGACCGCCTGAGGTTGGCATGAGCGCAGCGTCGGCAAGGCGATCAATAGCACAGATGCTTATCAGTTGCAGAGTGTGTTACAGACACCTAATTGCAATTGATCCCCTTTGCTGTACCATTAATTGTAAATCCTCTCTCAATCACCAAGTGCACGCCACGTAGGTTGTACTCTAAAACTAAAACTTAATTCATCAGTGAGTTCAGCATCGGTTTCCAATGAGACACCAGCGGACCCTGACAGACCTTAATGACACCAGTTATGTAAAGGCTGTTTAGTCAGGTGCTTGCTTACTGGTGAGTGGCCAGTTCAAAGGTCAAGGTCGCCAGTCCGAGACAGTCTTTTTCTATAAGGGTGGTCTAACAGCTGAGAGCCGTCAGGTCAGTGCACAGACAACTACAGGCTGCCAGGGACACAGATGGAAGTAGAACAAATCTGAAAACTGTCAAGGACTTGATTGGACTCAACAGCTGTGCCACTCATGGAACAATCAAGCCTCACAGAACAGAAATGCATTGAGGTGATGTTTTCTTTACAAGTGACTGATGGCTTTGGGGTTTGTATTATTGCACAGTTGGGTTAGTATTTATTGTACTTTTCATGTACAACTTAACTTATGTACATTAATAATGGAACTTTGCACGGAACGTTTTGTATTGAGTATTTATGTTAAACCGTGATTGTGTTGTGAGAAATGAACACCACCTGGTTTGGTACACTTTACCATCGTCCTAGCATTTGTATTTACTTAATCTTCTAGCCGTTAAATGGTCATTCTCACCATGATATATATATATTTTTTTTTTTTTGAAAGGAGCATGCAAGTTCCTTATGTGAACGACCAAAAATGTCACTTAATCATAAATTACCCTGGAGGTTTCTTCTCTTCAACAGCAGTGCTGTCACAGGTAACCTTGCACGGAAAACCCCCTGTGGAGAAATGAACAACAAGCTTTGCATGTCCTTGTCTCACACGCAGCCAGTGTGGGTGTCCCTAGGACTTTAAGAGCCATTATTTGACCTATACAGGCATGAGCATAATCACATTATAGCTACAATAAGGCAGGGAGACTGAATGCAACTCCAGTGTTTTAGATACAGGACACACATATCTAAATAGCAGCTAGGGTCTCCTTCACAGCATCAGCTCTGCCAGGAATCCCTGGAAAGAAATTGGATATTAAATAAGGTGGTCCAGGGATAAAGATGTCAGCAGTAATAATGCTTTTCATTTTGACCGTGATCTTATTTGTTGGGAGAGCGAGTGGGGAGAGCCGGCAAGCTTCACCACGTTGACATAAGGGTTTCTCAGAGGGGGAGGAGAGATAGAGCTGGGAGATTGATCCGTCAGCAATGTGTGTGTGTGTGGGTGGTTGGTTGGGGGGAGGTTGAGGATGTTAATGTGTGTCTGTGTTGTATGTGTGTGTGCCTGGGGAGGAGGGCGTTTGGGTGTGTGTGAGTCTGTGTTTGTATGTGTGTGTCGGAATGCCAACTTTGTCAGGACAAACTAATATAGTGGAACTGCAGTGCTGGCGGTTTCCATAGGGAGGACACATTATCTCTCACACACACATGCACACTCACACACACAAACTAACACACCAGAGGCATTCACACTGAACACACTAAAACACACAGTGATGACTTGTAGGGCTAGGTGAGGGAGGTCATGCTGAACAGAGAGGGGCAGGAGAGGAGGGCTGGAAGGTCAGTGTGTCCTGTGGTGATGAAGGCCTCAGCCCAGACATGGCCTGTTCCTCCAGATCAGCCTCTTCCAACCTTAGCCTTCCCACGGTGCACTCTATTTTTCTTTGGTCGGTGCTAGTACACCATTGTACTCAGACTATTGTGTGTCTATCTATGGTTGCGCTTCAGTTTTTTTCAGTTTCTTTTCTTGAATCTATGTGAGAATGTGTGTGGTTTTTGTTGCAATCTTTGTGTGACACATTTTGTATTGGCTCTTTTCTCTACGGTGGCCCTGAAGTGCAAACCACACCCCCTAATATGAGTACATCCCCAAATCAAACTACTCCCCCCCAATACGAGTCAACTCCCCCCAAAACGGATGACTTGTTCACCACCCCCCAATACAAAAACCTGCTCTCCCCCAATTGAGTCAACTCCCCCCAAATCGGATGATTTGTTCACCTCCCCCCAATACAAAAACGCGCTCCCCCAAATGGAAAACGACATTACATTAACTCAAAAACACATTACATTAACTCTGAACGGAAAGGGTAGGTACTACACTTTAGCGCTGATTGGATGCAGTAGGCTAACTAACAAGAAATAAGAAATTGATCGACAGAAGTACAAAATGCAATAGCCTGGCAGAGTTACGTGCACCAGAACATGTGTTTGGCTATAGAAGAATGTAGCAAATAGTAGGCTACTTCGGCAAAAGTATTTCGAGTGAAATGTAAAAATCGATAGCCAAACAACTATCCTGGTCCACGTTACTCTGTCATTGTGTTATTTAATTCTTCTGTAGTGGACTATTAGTTTTTTCTTCTGAAAAGTTCTGCTTCCTTCAACTGCGTTTTTAGCGTGCGCATAGGCTACATATTGTGAAACGTTAACAGCAGATCCAAGATTATTTCATAGGAATTACCCTGATTAAAATAAAGAGTAGTGTAATGACTCTGAATTGTAAACATTAATGTTTCCTCTTTCCTTCCAATCAAAACGATTAAGTTCATGATAATGAGAGAGTTACTTGGACTAGTTGTTTGGCTATCGATGTTTACGTTTAACACTGCAATTTATGCTTTTGCATACATAGCCTATGCTACATGCTTCGATACCCAAATAAATGTTCTGGTGCACGTAACTCCGTCAGGCTATTGCATTTTGTACTTCAGTCAATCAATTTATTATTTCTTGTCAGTTAGCCTACTGCATCCAATCAGCGCTAAAGTGTAGTACCTACCCTTTCCGTTCAGAGTTAATGTAATGTGTTTTTGAGTTAATGTAATGTTGTTTTCCATTTGGGGGAGCGCGTTTTTGTATTGGGGGAGGTGAACAAGTCATCCGATATGGGGGGAGTTGACTCGTATTGGCGGGGGAGCGCGTTTTTGTATTGGGGGGAGGTGAACAAGTCATCCGATTTGGTGGGAGTTGACTCGTATTGGGGGGGAGTATTTTCATTTGGGGGATGTACTCATATTAGGGGGTGTCATTTGCACTTCAGGGCCACCGTATTTCTGGGATCCCCAGATCTAATCCCAGATCTGTCGAAAATGTTATATCTTTTTAAACTATTTAGTGTGCTTTATTTGGTTAAAAGGTTTGACTACCCAGAGTAGAGAAATAAGAGGCAGTTAACATGTGGTTCATAGTTTCTCCCTGGAAACTCACTGCAAAGTTAAACAGGGTGGGGTGGGGCGTGGGGAAGTCACCAGGTCTAAGGCTATGGCATGCAATTTGCAATGTCTTTGCATTGGCTGTGAATCTATTTACAGGTTGTCAGAGACAATGGAGTCTAATTAAAAAGAACACAGTTATCAACCTCATTAAGGCTGGGAATTCAGGCAAGTCAACTCAGGCATCTCATTCAATTAACTGGCCTTTAAAAGCGACTAAGCATTAACGAAAAGTGAGTCTCTCCATCTTTTCTTTCACTACCCCCACTCTCTCTCTCTCTCTCTCTCTCTCTCTCTCTCTCTCTCTCTCTCTCTCTCTCTCTCTCTCTCACTCTCTCTCTCTCCTTCTCTGTACAAGCTTCAGTGTTTTTCTGCTCCATCTCAAGGACATTACATGTCTTTTCCCTCCCCTATTGTTTCGTTTGGCAGTGCTGTGGAGCCGATACTGCTCTTTTGCTTTCTATCACTGGTAGGAAAAGCATGACAGTGGTGTGTGAAACAAGCTTGATACAATGCTGGCAAAAGAAAAGGGCAACAATAATGGGAATTGGTCTCAAGGTTACTGGTTGCTGAACTTGAGGTCATAGTCCAGGCGGTTTGATGAAGAGTCAAGTTGCATTTTGGTGATGACACGCCAACTTGTTTACCTCGGTGTTTGATTGTTTTCATCTGACACTGCAGAACCAATGGACTGTCTGCAAAAAAATGCACACCCACCAACTTGGCAATCCAGGCAGATTTGAGCAAACACTCAAGTCCTTTTGCAGCGAGATCTGACCTTGAGCTCGCAACACCTCTGCAGAGAACACAATACAACTGCCGTGGACTCAACAACGCTTAGAGATACACACCTACACGTCACTTTCAAGCTTTTCTCGTAACATGGACGCTGGAGTCCACTCAATAAGTCGATTGTGCGCTGCGTGCCCCTGACGTGTCTTATCCTGCAATGCATAATTCAGTCCTACCAATGAGCGGCCACTCGATACAGCCTCCTCATCGATTAAAGGCTGTTTTCACACCTGGGCCTTTTGGAGGCTGAGGTTCTCCTTGACCGGAGCTGGGAGAGCGTGGCATGCCCTCATCGTGGATCAATGTTCACACCTCAGTGGGACGCAGAGGCGACACGGTTTCCTTGGGTCCGTCGATGGACTCCCACTGACTGGCCGGCATTCAGCTCACGGAACCTGCCAGAAGCTTTTACGTCAGGAAACCTCTCGAATTCTGTATTTTTTTATTATTTTTTTTGCAAGAGAAACAAAGTCAACTGTGAGAAGTCTGTGTTATTCATAGACAGCTACATCCTATAAAAAGTGTGTCTCTTGAGACAGGCAAATATATAGCGAAGGAAAAATTCTATATAAACATAATGTTGTTCTTAAGCACTTCTCTGTCTCGATCCCAACCTTGAGTCATTGTAATTATGCATTCCATCTCAATAAGTGGCGCAGCACAGCAGTCGTCCTGGTTGTTGAAATGTGGGTCATCAGTGCTTTGTGTTCTTCTTTCTCTCTCTCTCTCTCTCTCTCTCTCTCTCTCTCTCTCTCTTTCTCTCTCTCTCTCTCTCTCTCTCTCTCTCTCTCTCTCTCTCTCTCTCTCTCTCTCTCTCTCTCTCTCTCTCTCTCTCTCTCTCTCTCTCTCTCTCGCTCTCTCTTTCTATCTCTCTCTCTCTCTCTCTCTCTCTCTCTCTCGCTCTCTCTCTCTTTCTATCTCTTTTTCTCTCTTCTTAATCTAAACCATATTTAAGAGAGGGACAAGGGCCAGACAAGACCAAGGCTCTACATCACCCAGTAGGGTGCCTGTCTGCAATAGCCACAGGGTCCAGTCTGGGTGATTTATACCACAATACCAATGGCTGTGATGGTAATATACTACAGGTAATTGAAAAGAAAATTGAACTAGGTCAACAGAAGCAGTGACATAGTCACTGGGTGTCACACAAAAGGCTGTACAACTATAACATCATCCAGCAGCCCAGGGCCCATCCCTAAGCATCCTGCCAACTCTAATATCAGGCGCTGGGTAATTGTCCCCATATTTCATTTGGACTTAACACTCCCTGAGCATATGGCACAAGGTGTTGGATCCAAACAGCACTGATAAGATAGCTTAGTAGTGGAGGGGTCTAATAAGATTGAAGTCGGCTGACCTGATCTCTGCATGCTCGATGGGTCTTTATGGGGTCTCACATAGGGTCAACCAGGGCCCTCTGAACAAGGGCAGAGAATGGAGTGTGTGGGATGAATCATAAGGATAACAGTAATTGACATCACTACAGTATCATCTTTACACAGTATATTACAACAGCAAGTAGTGTCTGTCACGTTATAGTTTTAATAAATGTATCTTCTATCATTTTCAATGACCTTTAAAGCTTAATCCTATATTGGGAATTGGTCAAATTCCACCTTGAATGTTATTTGGCCGACAGACGGCTAAGCAATTACTCATTATAACAGTTTCAAATGACACACAATGCAATTAACAGATAACAAAATCAATTAATTTGGATTTACTGTGACACCTTGGCCACTTTAAAGACAAAGCAACTTGTTTACCAGAATCAAAGACAAAATTGCATTTTGTTGATAAATTATATTGAGGCCTTTTGAGCTGCAATGAAGAACATCAACAGAATATTAAAGAACTGGGCGGCAAAAAGCTCTTTAAAAAAACTGCTGTACTTGGCATGACTCCAAATGCTGCTAATGCTATTTATTCATCTTGTCTGTGTCAACTTACAAGTGCATATTCTCTTTCATTAAAAGTCCCACAAGGGAAAACGGGAGTGTATCAGATCTAGGAAAGAACTCCTGCTTTAGAAAGCTTGCACACTCACCACAATGTTTGGGTCATACTGGCTCAACCGTCTACTAGTTTGACAGGAATAAATCTATTCCAGTGAAAATATATATATATATATCCTAATTTCCTAAATATACGTATTTTTACCCTCCTAAGGGTCAAATAAAACCTTGCTTTATATACTTTTTCCATACTGCATGTATTCTTTAGTGTACTAAATATTCATGAGATTATTATGTCATCTGTCTCAATCTGAATGGACCTTTGACAGGTTTGGCCCTTCTCTAAAGGATTCAGTATGGAACTCGCTAATTAAGTATAAAAAAATATATATATATGATGTCTGTTATGGTCCAACGGAAAGGATGGTTACGTAAATCTCATCTCAGTCTAGAAAAGGATTATGGGAATACACCTGCTCTCCATCATACTCCTCTGTTGTAGGACTACTGTGGGAGCACAGTTGTGCTTGACAGAGCCAGGTAAGAATGAGAACATCATTCCCTTCAAGCAGAGCAACAATGGGTTTCTACAATGAGTTTAGCTCAGTCAAATGAAACCCTTTAAGTCCACAGCTGCCATTTTCTAAAAGAGGAGGAGGGGGATGGCTTAGAAAATATAATATGCATTGCTTTCATTCACAAAATTATTACCTCTCATGTGGAAGATGGAAATGGGAAATGTTCCTGTAACAGCTGGGTCACAATCCTTATTTGGCTGGTGTTGAATATATTCATGATCTGGCCACTGGATGCTAATGCCTCCGCCTGATTCCTTAGAAGTATTGAGCAGAGCTGAGGGTGATTGCTGAAGACAGGTTTGTCCGAAAGGGGAAGAGGAGAGGAGACAAGAGTGACACAAACAACCATGGTCCCCTGCAGTGAAAAGAGAGAAGGAGAGAGAGGGAAAAGCGGGGGAAGGGGGTGGGGGAAGTGTGAGGAGTGAAGGAGGAGAGGGAGGCTAGGTGGGTAAATAGACTGATTCAATTTGTATCCTTGACTAAACATTGCTCAAATTCTCCCCAGACTCCCTCTACCTGACATGAGGCAGACGATGCTAACATGTGGGGGCAGCGAAGGACACACGTGGGATAGAGACAGCCCAGAGAGAGTCAGAGCCTCTTTCCCAAAATCCTCCCTGACATGCGGCTTAATGTCTTAATTCTGAACAGAGGCTAAATGGAACGTCCACATTCCCTGTCCTCTCTGAATTCTGGCTTTTTCCGTTTCCCAGGTAACACCACTCGATCAAAAGACAACTCTCACATGCAACTGACTGGCGAAAGCTGACTTATAAAGAAAAGGTGCAGTTTAAGTTCAGCATGAGGTGAGTGTAAAGGTAGACAATTAACACTGGCTCAGATTTGAAACAAGACACAGGAGAGCACGGGCAAAGGGACTGAAAGGCACCTGGGGTCTACTCTAAAGTGATGACAGCGTAGAGATATAGAGAGCAAGAGGAGAGTGAAAGAGGAGAAATAGAAGAGCAAGTTGAGAGACAGAATGAGGGAAGAAAGAGAGATAAAAGAGAAAGAAGAGGGAGGAAGAATAGAAGAGAGATAGAAGAACAACAAGAGAGAGAAGAGAGACAGAAGAGAGAGAAAGAAAGAGAGAGAGAGGAGAGAACAGATCTGTGATCAGAGGATGTCTGGGCCTGCTTGGCCGAGGTGGTGCCAGTCGAATGCAGAGTGTAGTCCTTGACTTCACATCAAACGCACGCCTCTAAGGGGTGCCTCTGAGCTCTGGGCTCCCAGATCTCTGGGGCCAACCACATGAGGAGCCCACTGACATGTCCAGTTTCATCTCCCCCTTGCTTGGGCCTTCATTACTGACAGCAGGGATCCTATTCCGAGCGTACAAAACAGAGCACAGTGGTGCAAATATGCTTCTCTCAGAATGAGATGAGAGCAAGAGGATGAGTAGGTATAAAAATAATTATATACACAAAAAAACGTAAATAAACTGTTACTACAGTACTGTGCTAATATAGGCTTACTGTTCGGTAAGAAACTAAACTGGAATCTATTCATAAAATTGAGAAATGTGTGCTGGAGCACAGCAAAGACACCAGGGCAATCGAGACTGCAGAGAGAGGTAGGGAAACTTTGATCAGACTCAGAAGTTGTTTGCTGCCTTTCTGGTATTTTGTTGTACTGAAAAAAAATATATATACAATAACACATACAACATATACAATAAGTGATACTCTTTCAATTTTCAATAAGAAAATATAGACAGGAAAGCAGTCAATTTCAAGTAAATTACAACAATTTCACGAATGTAGGCCTAGCCTACTCAAGATTGTAGCTTCGGAAAGTGGACGCAGCCAGATCGAAATACAGATGGTGTTCTTCATCGAAATTGACATTCTCATTGCTCTACTGTGTAATAATTTGCATAGAAAACCTATCATCATTTTATAATGTGTTTGTAGCGATCTTTCCTTCAAAATACATGTTCTAAAAAGGCTCCTCAATGCTGTTGGTTATAAAGCACGATAATCCCCAGGTCAACTTGACAGAATTCGCTAGCCTGAAGGGCCGGAAAATGTTGCATTTAATTGCAGTGTTTACAGTGTTCCTGGGTCGGACAAGCATGCATAAACATAAAAAGGTCTGCGTTTGTGTACCAACGCCGTTAGTGCCCTCGTATTGATCAAAGTTGACAGCTACACATGTTTGGTAAAGAGAAACATCATGATGATGTATTTTTGTTGCATTATTTACTACGGCTGGCTTAGCAAGGCGACGCTCCCTGAGGTAAGAGGTCTCCAGATACATTACATAAGACATATCGTACGTTCCACGGTAAAAATTCGTCACTCATCGTGCCTTTTTTAACTTCCCCGTATTGATACTTAACATGTTTATGTTTAAGGTCGGCGTGCGCAACGTCGACTTTTCTTATCCATTGTTTTAAATTGACACAAATATCAAGGTTTGTCTGCGTGTGTACTTATTTCTGCAGACTCAAATCCACATGTTTTGCTGGATGTACATTTTTGAGAACATCCTCATTTGAGGCAGTGAGGAGACAAATACTCTAAAATGCATGAATCAGTTTGGAAGGTATTCTAAAGAGGATCAAGACTTCATGAGAGAGCAGAAGTATTCATTGATATTGTATTCACTACTGTAGAAGTACTTCATTGATACAATATGAGGTGGTTTACGCACTGCAGCCTCCCTACTAGCATCCCAAGCATCAACTTTCACACCATAATAAAAATGCAAGAAATGACCTCTCTCTTTGTACAGTATTAAGAACATTCCACATAAGTCGTCAAGACAACTGGGACTAGGGCCATGCTTCCATGTGGTGCTGTGTAGCTAACGGCCCCCATTAGTCATATCTGAGGACATATTAACATGCTTGGTAGCATATGTAGGGTGTTTGCAACAATGCTCGAGTGATTAGTGGGTCTGCTTGCGACCGCAGCACCCAGAAATCTGCCCTGGAGCACAGGGAATTCCTCTGTGGCATTGTGGCGAGATGTTTGAGTTCCCATGCGGAAGATCTGGGCTTTAAACCCCACCTGTGACTAACACACACAGATTAGGACTCGGCGCCTGATTGACTGCAAAGGGGGGAAGTGGAAAGGCAGTATTATTAACATGCTCGGTAGCACGCATGCTTGGACCGCGCCTCATCTTGATGTGCAACCTACAGGGGGCATGATATGTGGAAGAGAAAAAGTGGATTTCTCTCCTGGTCTCTGAAGAAACCTTAGCTGGCAAATGTGAGAGCTGAGGTGAGGGCTGGAGCTGTGGAAGGTGTTTTCATCAGTTCAGAGGTGTGGGAGTTGTGTTGTAAATGAAAGGGTGGTTGTGATATCCCTGGTTGGGGAAGGTTTCATCGGGCGCAGGAGCATCATTGAGGGAGTGGAGTTTGTTTTGTTGGCCACCATCATGTTCACTTTAAATCTACAGAAATATAGCAGATTTTTATGACTTCACAGACCATACACTCATACTAGCTAAGATAAATGCACGCAGTGATACACACAAAAACAAACAAACACATTATGCACACAGCACACACATAAACATGCATGAACACACACACCATTGCCCTAATATTACCCCAGCAATTTGGTAATTTTGAAATCAAACAGAGATACAAAATGATAAGATTCCACTTTACATTTCAATTGGAAAATAACGGTTTAATTATGATAATTTTCTATCTCAGTGGAGAATACTAATGATTCTGTTAAAAACAACACCTGTTAGTCAATATGCTGGAGATCACACGTGAGCTAAACGAGAGAGAGAAAGAAAGAGAGAAAGAAAGAGAGAAAGGGAGAGAGAAAGAGAGATATAATACATTCTTAGCGATTGGTTTAAATTTCATTAAACTCCTAAGATGATTCTAAATGTCTAAATGAATGGTCCTCACAGTAGGGTTACTGTTGAGTCAGTCCCTGGTCACTGAAGGACACCTTTTCCCTGTGCAGGTGAGAAGGCAGCGTTTAATTTCCTGAAATTCTTCTGAACTAACTTATGAAACTCCCAAGATATAATTATTCTCTTGGTAAACCCATGAACTCCAATCAATTTCAATAGTCCTCACAGAACATTTTCTGGTCATATACTGTTCAGTTGTTCCAGGAAAGCTCTGATGAGCGATGTGTGTGTTTGACTAATAACAACCTAGCTGTACACCCTTCTCTTTGGTGATGTCATTAGTTATCTCTTCACTGACCTGTGTCTTCATATATTGAGGTGTAGTCCATCAACTGTACATACATATGCCCTTTGATTGACATTTCATTTCAAACAGCTGTTGTGTTAGCGTCTTGGCATTTACCCAGCATTAGGTGTTGCTTACAAGTGTTGATTGCTATCTATTGCCTAATCTCACATTATTAGTTACTCCGGAGTCTGTATAGGTGGGGAGAAAAATTCCACTTGCTGGATTTTTATTAGAAGTGTCATAGAGCAGGGATATTTAAACAAGATAGGACCTACTGTCTGTGCTCTCAAGAGTAATTCAGGATCACCCTTGAGGTACAACAGAGCATATGACAAAGTATGGGTGTGGATTTTATTAAAGCTAGGTAATGTTTTGGTTTTTGTTTACTTTCAAATTAAAACTAAAATGACAAATTATGCAAAACATACCTACAAAGACATCCATTGCATACCTTACTGAAAACCTTACCTTTTTTAGGGTTAGCAGGGTTTAGGTTAATGATGTGGTTAGAAATGACCATGGGAAGTCAGATAGACTTTGTAGAACACAAGTGGGAGCCAATGATTTTGTTGGGTAGTGCTAATATTTTTTTAAGCAGAGAACACTGGAAATTCAAGTTTAGTATTTCCCTGGACATTGGGAATGTTTTACACACATGAATTACGATACTGGAGGTGTGTGTATGTGTGTGTGTGTGTGTGTGTGTGCATGCGTGCGTGCGTGTGACCATGTTTCTCAGGTTCTGATGTGGTTCTGTGTTCTTCAGGTTTACAAGTGGGCAGACAGAACCCTGAAGATGTTTTGCAAAAAAAGGTCAAAATGTAATTTACAAATTAGATTCATACATTGAATAATCTGAATAATAAAATAAATCCAAATAAGTTTTTTCTAAAGTACTGATGAGATCATGTCTGCAGGGCTGGGTCAAAGGTGTTACATGTGGTGAAGGTTTGCATAGTTGGGAATCAATATCAGATCTATTTGAAGAGTGAACACTGACATCCAAATAGATGCTTAAGGTTTTTATGAGATTCCAAAATGTAAATAAACTTACAGCACATGTACAATAATAGTCCATTATATAAACTGTAAAATTATACAAAACAAATACAGTTTCATAAAAAATTACGTACATAGGCCTATCCAAAATGACACTATTGTCTCTCTATTTTTTTGTGTTCCCTGAGCTGCTAAGAGATCCTTTGCCGTTAACTCTGTGGCCCTGTGACAAGCCCGTGGTCCTCGGTGTGGTGGAGAATGTAAATTCCCGGGCACAGGGTAATTGCTCCGGTATCGAGGGGACGGCACAGAATTGGAATGAGTCTTAGAGGTCGGTGCCACACTGATTGAGAAGCGGGCTAGAGGGGGGGAGAGGGGGTGAGAGGGGGCGAGAGGGGGTGAGAGGGGGTGAGAGGGGGTGAGAGGGCCTTGCGCCTCCACGGGACCATATATAAGGAGGACGCAGGCGGGAAAAGAACAGTAAGGGAGCATCAGACATGTCTGAGAGGGGTTGTGTGGCTGGGAGGGGGACGAGCAGTAGCTCCTCTGTAATGAGTGAGAAATGTGCTCATGTGGCAGGGGTTCTGAGTCAGAGAGAGAGAGAGAGAGAGAGACAGAGAGAGAGAGACAGAGAGAGACAGAGAGAGAGAGAGAGAGAGAGAGAGAGAGAGAGAGAATAAGAAGAGAAAGGGAGGCATGCAGATACAGAGACTGTGATAAACCAAGAAAGAGAGAGAGATAGAGAGAGAGAGACAGAGAGAACAGGCTGGAGCTGGGCTTTGGTGTGGGAGGCTGTTTCCAGGTCCTGTTGGGCACCGTCAATATTTCATCTCAACGTAATGAATGAACACAGTCTGTGTGAGTGACACACCACAGGTGTCTCTCTCCTCCCTCTTTCAACAACACAGAAACTCAACTCCTTGGAACTCTCAGGAAGCAGGTAGCAAAAGCGTTTCTCACAAAACTTGGGTACCTCAGGCATGCGAGCGAGAGAGAGAGAGAAATGCACCGAGTGAAAACCCAGATGCCAAAAGGAGTAACAGTTATGTTAGTTTGATAGAGTAATGACTCTTCTCGTGTACTGCACAATAACATCTCAGACTACTGAGTGTGGCTGTAGGAATGCTAAGCTGACAAAAGGCCCGCAGGGGGAGCAGCAGATTTAAGGATATTTCTGCCCTGTCAGTATGGAGAGATGGCAGTGGAACTATTAGGGGATGTGGGAATATTTATTTTCCAAGCCCAGCACAGATAACACTGTCAGAGGTGCATGGGGTGAGTGTGTGTGTGTGTGTGTGTGTGTGTGTGTGTGTGTGTGTGTGTGTGTGAAGGGGGGGGGTCTTTTAATGCAGGCCTGCACACAGATCTGACTCCCCCCAGACGACCCAGGGATAATTAAAGGGGAGGAAAGCGCCCAGAGGCTGGTGAAGGCCGTGCGTCTGTCCTCGATGCAGGGACATGGAACACCAAGTTGAAGCACCACTTCTGATCTGCCTGGTTGCCGTGGCAGGAGAGGAGAGGTCAGGAGGCTGACTGGAAGGAGAATTCTGTCCTTTCTCGCCATCTATGTTCTCCCTCCTTCTTGCTGTCAATGTTCTTTTTAGAATGTTCTAGGAATTTTTCACTGTGAGCATGCGCACGATGTTAAACCATGTATAAATCCCAAGTAATACAGAAACCTGGACATGTTTACACACAGTAGGTAAAATAATGTAGCGCTCTACTGTCTGACATTTACCCTGGTTAATGCTAGTAAGTTTAATTGCAATCAGGGCCAGGCACAGAAATATTACAATTAAGATGATAAAGACCAGACCAATCAAATACTTGATGGACGGAGGTTAACGAGGCTCTGGGGATCTTGGGAGAATGTTATTGTGAGTAAGCGTACACATTTTCTGTGAAAATGTACAAATGACAGAAAATCACAATATACACATCCAAATTGGCATTTTTAATTGCATCTCTAACCTTTAGTAATAGCAGAAATTATGTGAAAAAGACAAAGTCAAGTAAGTCTTCCCCCCGCCCACACAATAAAAAGTAGAGCTTTGTGGCTTTCTCAGCCACAAAGCAGTGTTGATCATGTTTATCATCACCTGTGAAAAGCTGGACTGTGAAAAGATTAAGCCTCCACCACTGCCAAGATCTGAGAAAAGTGATAGTTCTGATTAGGTCTCATAAACATTGACAAGACCCCTTGACAGTTCCCCTAGCAACAGAACGAGAAGGACAACACTAGGACTGGTCCCTAGCCTGTCCAAACCCCTGCCTCTATAAGCCAGTCTAGCCTCAGTATTTCCTCCATCAAGGAGTTGTACTGTACTGCTCCCAGCAGCCCTCGCTCACTCCCCTGGCTGCAAAATAAAACATGGCTTCTGTCACAGAGGCCTGTGTACACGCCCGGCAGGGAGGAGCCTAATGATTGCAATAAAAAACAAATGCAAATGATTACCTTGGGGTTTCCTCTGGAGTGTGGAGCCTGTCGCTCAGCTCCCGGCTGAGGGGATGGATCACTGGCACGGCCCTGACACACAGCCACAGAGCCACACCACAAACACACACAGCCACAGAGCCACACCACAAACACACACAGCCACAGAGCCACAGCACAAACACACACAGCCACAGAGCCACAGCACAAACACACACAGCCACAGAGCCACAGCACAAACACACACAGCCACAGAGCCACAGCACAAACACACACAGCCACAGAGCCACAGCACAAACACACACAGCCACAGAGCCACAGCACAAACACACACAGCCACAGAGCCACAGCACAAACACACACAGCCACAGAGCCACAGCACAAACACACACAGCCACAGAGCCACAGCACAAACACACACAGCCACAGAGCCACAGCACAAACACACACAGCCACAGAGCCACAGCACAAACACACACAGCCACAGAGCCACAGCACAAACACACACAGCCACAGAGCCACAGCACAAACACACACAGCCACAGAGCCACACCACAAACACACACAGCCACAGAGCCACACCACAAACACACACAGCCACAGAGCCACACCACAAACACACACAGCCACAGAGCCACAGCACAAACACACACAGCCACAGAGCCACACCACAAACACACACAGCCACAGAGCCACAGCACAAACACACACAGCCACAGAGCCACAGCACAAACACACACAGCCACAGAGCCACAGCACAAACACACACAGCCACAGAGCCACAGCACAAACACACACAGCCACAGAGCCACACCACAAACACACACAGCCACAGAGCCACAGCACAAACACACACAGCCACAGAGCCACAGCACAAACACACACAGCCACAGAGCCACAGCACAAACACACACAGCCACAGAGCCACAGCACAAACACACACAGCCACAGAGCCACACCACAAACACACACAGCCACAGAGCCACAGCACAAACACACACAGCCACAGAGCCACACCACAAACACACACAGCCACAGAGCCACACCACAAACACACACAGCCACAGAGCCACACCACAAACACACACAGCCACAGAGCCACACCACAAACACACACTGAGGAAGGCGGCCCGCCACGCAACAATAACAATATGACTGTTTTCACTTTCAGATTGATGCTGTTTCCTGGGCCCACTTGTTCTTTGGGAACCGTGTCTAATACTCCTTCCCAACTGGGAGTTTGTGGGGTGTTTATGTTATGGGAGCACCTGGAGTTAGTTAGTGCAATAATGTTTGATTGATGGAACCATACAGCAAAGTTATTGTATTAGCATTTGTAATCTCTGTGTCACCTTGACTGGTGACTTTGTATTGTGTAGGTCATGTAATCAGCATGTGTCTAAGTGTTTGAAGGTTCTTGAAAACTCAATCCTCATGACGCGCATGCAGAATCGTATGCCATGTCAACACTATTTCTCTGAGAATTCTAGGGGAGAAAAAAAGACACTTGACAGAATTTATTTCCACATAATTAATTTAAATTACTACAATTGAATAAAACAATAAGAACAACAAACATTTTGCTTTTGTTGAAATTATTTATATATTCTTCATTTACAGGCCAACCCTGCACTGACCTACACAGTAGCTGCCTACCCTCCTCCATATCCTTATCTCTCTCTCTCTTTCTTTTCTCACACACACACACACACACACACATCTCACACACAAACACACACTTTTTTCTTACTGTATTTCAGATAGATTATGTCTGATAATGTATCTGTCAGAACATGCAGGGCACACATCCATCCACTAAACATCCATCCATCAAATTCTATGTGTCAAGTATCTTAGATGTCATATATTTACACTGTGTAGAGCTCCATTGACACACACACTATTGTATTGAAATGTTAAATTGAAAAGAGAGATGTTGAGGTCATCAGTCTACAGAATATCAGTGAAATAATGTGAGTCTGATTATACATTACAGTAAATGGACACAGTGGGGGGGCCTTATCCACTACATTAGAGAGGTTTGATGAAACATATCATTATGCACACAAAAAAAAAGTTAAACCCACACTATCCATGCCGGCAACTTTTAGCTGGACTCACCCTTCAGCTGAAATTACTTTTCTAATGATGTGAATTTGAATAATGTATTCTGGAACAGATTTAGATTGCAGATACTGTGATGATTAGAATATATGACTGCAGACCAGATGCTGCGAACCACCTCTGTGCAATTCAGGACATGATCAGATGATTAACAATGACTTACTGACACCCGCATGAGGCAAGTCTCGGAGATGGTTTTGTCCTGTCTGGCTCTGTCCTCCTTTCTGACGGAGAGGAAGCCAGCATGCATGGGGCTGGACTGATGAGAGAACTTCTAAGACGTGAGGCTGGAAACAAGTATTCATCTTCAGTGAGCAAGTCTTCATCTTCACACTTCAAGTTGCACAATGTTGTGAAGTTTTAAAGTATGCAAGACACACGTAAGGCTCGCATGTTCCACCCCTGCATGTCGTACTCTAGGGCTCAAGGGGGGGTAAGGACCACGCTTCCTGTCATCGGGTAACCTTTAAACTACAGCTACGACATGTTGTAGGGAACATCAGACACAGATGCACCAATGGGTTTGCTAGTGTGCAGGAAATGTGCAAGGTTAGAAGACATGGATTGTGACCACAAATATTTAATATGATGTGGTACTGTACGTTTTTCCAGTCCTGTAATAGGAAACAAATGATAGATTTTTGGACTATGTTACAGAGACCCCTGCTGGTGTACTTAGTTGCTGTGACACTGTGAACACCACCACAGATTGTGTTTGGCCTGAAACAGAGAACAATGACAGATGTTGAGCTTGCATGTTGGATCCATGGGTGTTTGTTTGCATTCATTTGTGAGTACCTTAATTTGTGTATGTGTTAGACTGTCTGGGGATGATGGAGGGGGCGGATGGGGGGGGCATATTGCGTCTCCTACCAACAAACGCAGATGTGTAGATTGGCACTTAAGATTGTGATTTAATTAGGCCTGTCTCTGGGGAGCACGTCCGTATAGCTGTTGCTACATGCTACCAAACTCATTATAGCTGAGGTGATGACGTGAGACACACACTTGGAGTTGTATGTGGGCCGCCTTGTGATTGTATTATTATGCATCATTCTTTGTATTATTCTTAATATTATAATTATTAGTAGTAATAGTCGTAGTATTGTTGTCCTTATTAGTCTAATTGTATTATCATTATAATTATTATTATTTTATCACAATCATTACAATGATCAATGTTGTGTTAGGATGTCAAGATTATTATTAATATTTTTGTTCTTTAGAACAAATACCAGCACACACACAGTAGTACTCACACATGAACACACTCACACACACACATACTCACATACACACACATTCTTTATCACAGGCACACAAACACAGTCATATATATATATATATATATATATATATATATATATATAATATATTGTACGTCAGGGAGAGCAACTGAGAGACAGGTATTGATTTTAATATCTAAATATATCACTTCATATATCACTGCCCCCCCAGTATACAACACCTATAGCACCTGCTATCAATTACACACCCTCTCCTGCCTCCCCCTACAGCTCGCTTGTGTTTCTGGAAGGAAGCCAATTCATATTTTCTATTATGTTTTAGATGTTACATTAGCCGGTTACATCTTTGTGACTGACTGCGAAGCCCCATTCCAGAACTAGTCTATTTGAAGCTAGTCATGTACAGACTGTGTTCTTGTTGTTGGTTATCTGGGCTCATCCAGTGCATGCATACATAATGTTGGAGCACCTAATCTAGCTGCTCGCACTGTGGACTCAACATGGCTTTCAGATTGACAATCACATACACCATCAATACAGTCTTCAGCATCTATGAATGCCCTTGTCACGGCCACAGCCGTGCCCCCCTATTGTTTTTGGTTTTGCCCTGCCCTAGTGTTTCCCTGTCATTGTCGTCACCTGTCTCGTTCAGTTGTCGTTAGTTTCATTGTGTTCACCTGTGTCTTGTTTGTTTCTGTGTATTTAGGTTCCTGCTTTGTGTCCAGTCTTTGTCTTAGCATTACCCTTTGTCACTGTGTGTACCCTGTCTGTTTCCCGTTTTGAGAATTAAACCTGTGTTCCTCACTACTACTCCTTCCAGCCCCAGCCGGAACCCCGACTCCAGCCTCGGTCCTGCCCTGGGCCCCTGCCTCGATCCTGCCCTGTGCCCCTGCCTCATCCTGAGGTTGTGCCGCCCTGCGCCCGGACGAAGAAGGTTGCGCCGCCCAGCACCCAGACCACCAAGGCTGTCCCTGCCAGGGAGAGTCGGCCGCCTGCCGCCAGAACCCTGCCTCGTTCCTTCCCTGTACCCCAGCCTCGTTCCTTCCCTGTGCCCCAGCCTCGTTCCTGCCCTGTGCCCCAGCCTCGTTCCTGTCCTGTAGCCCAGCCTCGTTCCTGTCCTGTAGCCCAGCCTCGTTCCTGCCCAGTACCCCAGCCTCGTTCCTGCCCAGTACCCCAGCCTCGTTCCTGCCCTGTACCCCAGCTTCGTTCCTGCCCGGTGCCCCAGCCTCGTTCCTACCCTGTACCCCAGCCTTGTTCCTGCCCGGTGCCCCAGCCTTGTTCCTGCCCTGTGCCCCAGCCTCGTTCCTGCCCTGTGCCCCAGCCTCGTTCCTGCCCTGAGCCCCTGCCTCGCCCCGAGGTTGTGCCGCCCAGTGCCAGGCCATCCGAGGACTCCTGGCCGCCTCCTCCTCCGCCCGAGGACTCCTGGCCGCCTCCTCCTCCGCCCGAGGACTCCTGGTCGCCGCCTCCTCCGCCCGAGGACTCCTGGTCGCCGCCTCCTCCGCCCGAGGACTTCTGGCCTCCTCCTCCGCCCGAGGACTTCTGGCTGCTGCCTGCCGCGGTGCCCGCGCTCCCAGGCGCCCCCTCGTCCGCGCTCCCAGGCGCCCCCTCGTCCGCGCTCCCAGGCGCCTCCTCGTCCGCGCTCTCTGGCGCCCCCGCGCTCTCTGGCGCCCCCTCGTCCGCGCTCTCTGGCGCCCCCTCGTCCGCGCTCTCTGGCGCCCCCTCGTCCGCGCTCTCTGGCGCCCCCTCGTCCGCTCTCTGGCGCCTCCTCGTCCGCGCTCCCAGACGCCTCCTCGTCCGCGCTCCCAGACGCCTCCTCATCCACGCTCCCAGGTGCCCCCGTGCCCGTTCTCCGGCGTCCGGGCCGCCCCCCGGACCTGCCTCTACCCTCTGCCCTGCCTCCGGGTCGCCCCCCGGACCTGCCCTGACCCTCTGCCCTGCCTCCAGGTCGTCCCCCGGACCTGCCCTGACCCCCTGCCTTGTGGGTCGTCGGGTGACGTCCCTTGAGAGGGGGGTACTGTCACGGCCACAGCCGTGCCCCCCTATTGTTTTTGGTTTTGCCCTGCCCTAGTGTTTCCCTGTCATTGTCGTCACCTGTCTCGTTCAGTTGTCGTTAGTTTCATTGTGTTCACCTGTGTCTTGTTTGTTTCTGTGTATTTAGGTTCCTGCTTTGTGTCCAGTCTTTGTCTTAGCATTACCCTTTGTCCCTGCGTGTACCCTGTCTGTTTCCCGTTTTGAGAATTAAACCTGTGTTCCTCACTATGCCTCGGTACTCCCCTGCATTTGGGTCCAACCCAACCTCACGTTGTGACAGCCCTTCATTTGTTTATGGCATCTTTTTCAGAGTTGGGCTAAGATGCCCCGTTAATTTCAAAGCTCCTTTTAATAAATGGGACATGGAGGACTTTGGCGTTTGGCTGTTTCACCCTCTGTTTCCAGCTGATGTTTGGAGACAGTGTAGCTGTATTTTTAGAGCCCTCTCACCTGCTCGTGAAACCGGTGGGCTCTGCCGTTGCGCTTAGCTAGCTTCTCATCTTTCACCCATGACAGAAATTACATGATTCAATGGTCTCGCACAGGGGCTGATGGACAACTGTCTCTAAAATGTTAATAAACACACCGTTTTATAGAGCGCCTTTTCATTTTTCATTGGCAAATACAGATTTAACCTTGTCTTGTCCCACTCCCCCCGCCCCACCATGCTGCGGAGGTGAGAGCTATATTGACATCTGCAATTCAATTCCTCTTTCCCCTCCCCCTCCTTTAAAAAAAAAAAAAGACGTGAAAATGGTTTAAAATGAGGCTCAAACACAGCTAGCTCTTGTCCTTGTCACTCCTGATCTCATCAACAGGGGGGCAGCGAGACAGAAAAAAGCTAGGTTAATGATTTTCAATGATGTTGTTGACCTTCCAACTGGTGTCTCTTGTCTGTGAAATGTACTTCTAATGCAAAGGAAACCTTGCTACTGCTAAGAAAACCTTGTTTTAGTCACTATTCAAGTTATTAAAGCATGGGGATTGTGTTTGTGTGTTTATGCATGTGTGTGTTTACACATGTGTGTGTCTTTGGCTGTGTATCAAGTGTGTATCCATAATGTTATTGGGAGCCTCATATTACATTCAGTATTAGCTGTTGTTAAAATACTGTTGTGTGTTCAACAGGCAGATTATTGACAGCAAAACAATGTATGAAATTAGTTTCAAGCCTTTCAGATGACAAATGTCTACCAGACATTGTTATGGGACATTTCATTATGTATTGACCTTTTAGAATGATGGATGTTTTATTTCGGTTGTAATACTTTTTCTGAAAACACACTCCAGCTATGTTGTTCTAAATAAAAACACACTGCAGGTAAACTTCACATTTTTCCAACTACATTTCTGTGAACGTTTCAAAATGACACCCTCTGAGTTAATGGTGTTTCTTACTCCTGGAACTGCATATTTTTTTAAGATGGGAAATACAGATATAATTAACTACCATCCAATTGCACTGTAATGGTATTTAAAAACCGTGAGAGGTGGGCCATAGATAGATGTTTATGGGGACCATTGTAGATTTTTATGTAGGACAAAAGTACAAGACATGTAACATTAACAGAGTTAATCTGCTCTTTATACCTGTCAGAACCTTTCTGAGTAACCATCTCAAATCTCTATAACAGAGTCACACTGCGGGAGTCTTTCACATAAACCAGATCATAACCAATTCGGATCAATGTAGTTCAACCCTTGTGTTTGCGATGCTGTTGGTGTCTGCCAGGAATCACACTTCACATCCAAGTATCTAGTGACCTCTTGTGGAATCTTTTTGGAAATACAACCTTTACATTGTTTTCTGTGAGTGTTACAGTGCACCATGTAGCCACTAGATGGACTTATTCTATGATGTGTAATCTGTTGTGGCCTTTACATAAAATCTTTGGCCCTGTTTGACTTCTTCCAAAATTATTTGAGCTCATCTCAGATGTGATAGGTAGAAGTACACCATCTTAATATTGCTGCAATTGATAATTCCTTGTTTGTGTAAATATCTAGGCAATTCAACTTTATTCTGATTCTGATTCTGATATTATGATGCTCCTGTTTCTAACAGTTAGTCTCCAAGGGACCAAGAGAAAACAAGGCGTCAGTTTGAGAGAATTCATATACTGTAGAGGTACCAGGCCTGATGAAAGACCCATTCCCTCCTCAAACATTACATCTATGCACAGTGAAATCCTTATAAGTTTAGAATTCTTTAAGGCGTTTCAGTAGTATATCAATGGTATTTCTTATTGTAGTTCAATCACCTGAGGAAATAAAAGTAAATTTTACAGGTCGTAATAAATTAGTAAACCATTGGGACAACCTAATGATGAAGAAAAAAGAGGGAGATGAAACAACATATGCTAATCTCCATTATTTGGTGTGGACTTTCCACTGTCTAGACCACGTCCATCAGACTGATTTGTGCTGTAATGGATGAACATTCAACACTGTAAGTCCACAGGGTTTGAAAAGGTGGAAGCGAGAGCGATGAGATAGCAGAGAGAAAGAGAGAGAAAAAGAGAGCAAGGTAGGCAACTGCAGAGAGGAAGAGAGAGAAAAAGAGAGCAAGGTAGGCAACTGCAGAGAGGGAGAGAGAAAAAAAGAGAAAAAGAGAGAGAGGTAGATCTGAGTGAGAAACAAATGCAGTTTTGCATAATTATTCACATCTGAAGCAGCAGGAGTCCAGCTGACTGTGTCTGACATTTTACCAGCCCTGTCTGAGAAGGCTGACCAGCCCGCCCTGGGAGACCAGGGCACAATTTGCACATTTTTACACAATAAACAGATTGATTCAAGATGAAAACCTAGGCCCAACTTTGAAAAGTGGCTTTTTCGAGTTGGAAGATTTTTTCTTTCTCTGCTATCTCACCTTCTTTCTGTCTGCAGAGAAGACAGACTGTATGGTACGTATAGACGGCCGGGCACATATTGAGGGGCACAAATTGTCCAAAATAAGTTGTTTATCTCCATATTGCTTCAGCTAAACTTCTCATACTGCGGCACAATGAGAAACATCCCCCTGAACACGAAAAGTAATCATAGAATCCTGTAAAAAGAATGCACTGGGTTATGAAATTATACCCTGTTGTTGTACTAAAAGTGCAACCTATGTATTAGTGCACAGTCACTCACTTTGGTCACAGGGTTTCAGACTGCCTTGTGTGGTATTGCCATTCATAATTAAGCAACCCATTCATGCATGTGGCACACCAAAATACAGTATACACTGTACGGTATGCGACTGGATGAAACATAAGCTGTACACAACACTTGTAATACATCTTCCAGACAGGCAGAAATTGCTGGGAGGCTCCGGCAGTGGTGGCCACTGAATAGAGGGAGGTTGGTTTCGGCTGGTCTCCTTGGATATGAAGCAGAGACACAAGCCTAGAGGGAGTTACTGCCTGTTTGTTATTCTCCGCTGAGGGAACTAATTTGAGTGTTACAGGCCAATTAGCTGGGTGTTCATGCTGTCGGGGGAAGCCAGTGTGGCAACGCCTAGCTGAGGTCCTCACAGTCCCCTCAGACTCATAACTCTCGTACACTAAAACTGCTGCCACACTTTCGGTGACGTTCTTTCTTTCTTACTTTATTTCAGCCGCTCTGGGGAAGAGCTACCTAGGGGTTAGTAATAGTCAATTTACTGAAATTAGACAATTTTTCAGGGAAGGGGATCAGAGGAAGGCGTTCTATGACTATGAGCCAGGAACAAAAGAAGTGGGTGTACTCTGTTCTGCTTCATATATCTACTTCATATATACATACCCACTGGGCACCACTGAGTGGAAGTTGGAAAAGGTTTAACCCTGACATGAGTTTCAGAGGTTATGCCAACAGAACACCAGGGGCAGCCTTCCAAACAATCTCAAATAAAATGATACCCATTGGCCTGAGAGATAGTTATGAATATGTATTATTTTGTTTTAATAAAGACCTCACGGAGATTAAGCCTGTTCTAATGGGCTGTGTCCTAGCCCACGCCAAGATGTAATTGGATTAGTGTGACTTTGGAAAGTACTCTGAGACCATGCCCAAGATGGAGATGAAGACATGCAGTCCGCTGGAGGGATAATTGACAAGGATGAAGATGGATGGAGCGGTGTGTGTGTGTCCTGGCCAGACATGGCTGGAGGCAGCTGTGGCTTCCACAGTGCATGGAGAGATTCAATTAGCTTCAAAGGCCTGTTATAGAGCTATGTTTTTGCCAGCATCTTGCTTGGACGTCAAGGTTGGCAAAGTTCTAGCTGCAGGAGATACAGATACTCCCCCTCGGTGTTTAAGTGTGTCTGAAGCCTCCCTGGAACTGGTTCACTCCCCCATCCAAACAGCTGCACTGCTCAGATCAACCTCCCAAATCCAATTTCCTGATTTAAAACCCCACTGTGGTGTATGTGTTTAGACATATACGGTAAGTGGATTGCCAGAATGTATACTATGATGAAAAAACATTATTTATATTTAATGTCTGCCTTAGGCACTTGGGAGAGATTAGCCAATGCAATGTCATAATGTTTTACATCCAAGTTTATAATGAGTAAAACCATAAAGATGATAGAATATCCAGTGTAAAACTAGCCTTGGTATTTGAAAGCATTTCAGTTGCAGCAAACGTTGTTCTGCATCTGCTGGTTTCTGTGGTGCAGTGGAGGAAGAGCTGTAACAGGTGGACACAAGAAGGTGCATTAATGAAGAAGCTAATGGACAAGCTGGAGAGGCAAACTCAACACCTTCTGGGTGTGATCACCCTAATGGCTTAATGAGCTGTCTAGCAACGCATCAAGGTGTGTTTGTGCCAGTGTGTGTATGTGAATGTGTGTTCATGCCTGGCGTGATAATGCATCTGTGTGTGCGTCCCATTATCCTCAGGTCTGTGTGTGTGTTCACACTTTCTCAACTGGTATCAACAAAATGTTTTTTTTTTTCTTCCAGCGGCTTGAAACTGAGACGGGTAATGCCCTGTGTGGCAGACATTAGGAACCTCCATCAATATACACACTTGAGATGAGAGATGACTAAGCTTGGCTTACTGTGTCTGTGCCTGCAGAAGTTGGTTTGAGTGGAAAGCAGGGATGTAAGGTGCTTATTTCTCAAACTTCCATTTACAGCACAGTAGGCCTTTTATAGATCTTATCGCACAAGATAGAAAAGCAGAAAGAAGAACCTTGCCTGAGACAAACTGCACTTACCACGGTTCGCCACAGGATGGCAGCCAAGTCAACAAGGGTTGTTGAGAAGTAACCCTCACCTACTCTGCAGCAGTGTCATTATAGATGTACTCCTTGCACAGATACAATTATATGTTAATCTATAAAACATTTTTAAAGCAACATACCTATATATATTGTAGGATCAAGGCTTGCCTAAACTTTTTTCTAATTAACTGCCTTTCAAAAACACAAGGACACAAGAATCAATACTGTATGTTGCTATTCAGTATTACCACCTAGTCAAGCCTTGCCCTATTTGTCAGCAATATTTGTTCCTCATTTATTCACTATGATAAATCCCATCATGCTCTGCGCCTATTTCTATGTAGGTTAATCAGGTATCTGGACAAGACAGAGCAAAGCAGCAGTTCAGACAAGACACTCACATATTAGATTAAGCATTTATTGATAACCATGACATGGAAATAGGTTAGACTTGGGCAGAGTGGATGATCTAAGGGAAGCACTCCCTGCCTCCTCGATGCGACACATACATACATGGAATATGATGCAGGGAGCAATAGAGATGTAATCCCCCTGATGATAGAACAGACAGAGAGCACGGGGGAGAAGGGGACGGTGGAGGGCGGCAGCAGCACTGATCATGCAACAACGGGGGGTGAGTGTGTGCGTATCCGCGCGGCCTTTTAATGCCGCCTTATCGGACGTGGTCCAATGGGCTTGTGCTGGCTAACACAGGTGCAGTTAATGAGAGGATGACGCGCGCTGGTCTCAGTTAGCAGCTTTTGCCCACGGTCGGCATGCGTGGCGGTGGAAGGGCGAAGGTGTCGCAGGCGGTTCCTCCCATTCATCAAAAGTTGCAGAACTGCAAAGAGTCGGACAGAGAAGAAAACATGACAGATTACAGAGGAAATGCTGCTGGTGCTCCTCTATTCCCTGTGGGCTGGGGGTCAGACAGCAGATAGGTCAGAATGTGTATTTGTGTGTGTGTGTGTGTGTGTGAGTGTGTGTGTGTGCGTGTGTGTGTGTGTGTGCGTGTGTGTGTGGAAGAGTATCAAAGTAAGATAGAGGGGAAATACCCAGTCAAGTCCTGACCAATCGTTCAGTGTCTCCTGGGACTTCTGGAACGATTCGGAATGGAGCCATTCTTCTCCTCTACTGCATTTTAGTCTTTCAGAGACTCTCAAACTACCCCTCCTCTTCCCTCCCTCCCTCCCTGTCATGTTCGGTGAAAATAAATAATAATATGCCCACACACACAGACATACTGTAGCTATGACTTTGCAAAGACATTGTTTGATAGTTGGCAGAGAACCGTAATACAATCAACTGATTCCATAGACGAAAATAAAACAGAAACACGACTGAAAGGATAAACTCATTCCACAGGACCTCCCGGCAATTCTCGCGTTTAACTAAAGTTGACGCTACTTTTAATGACAGAGCACAATACAGGACGTAATGTCATGTTTTGAAAATTTGCATGGATATTGTTTCTGAGATACCAGCAGTATATTCAGCAGACTCAGACGCTAACCTCTGCCCAGACAGAATATGTTGATGCTCCTTCTGTAACATTCAATTAGTTCTCACTCAAAGTTTTTCTTCTTTGGTTCTGGAGAGATGTTTAGAAATCGGTCTTGTATTCCAAAAGAGGACTGGCAGCTGGCTTTGTTTTCATTGCAGAGTCAGGGTCGTTGTGTCGAGATGCGTTTTTCTTTAAAAAGATGTGAAAGAGGAGATGAGGTAATCAGTGTTCCAGAAAGGGGGCCTGCACTTGGCGTCCATGCAATATTAATCCAATCTGCGGAGGCGGTTTGGCTCACAGGCTGGTTCCTCCCATGGGGGTCTCTCCATTACCTCTCCTTGCTTATCTTCCATTCTGCCGTTAATACCGGGAAAAAAAAACTCTCAAGCTCATCAGAAACTTCTGTCTCCTCCATTTTCTGTCTTTCTTTTTTTTTTACTTTCTTTTATCTACTCTCCCCCCCCCCCCTCTCCAGGAGATAGGCAGGCATCTCCCGTGAATTATTGATCAGTTAAACCCAGGCAGTCTTAACAATGCAGTATGAATATATTCCATTTCATCTCTGGCTTCTGATAATCAGAGACATCTTCATCAGGAGTGGGTTTCATTGCCTCTGACTGTTGTCATTGGTGGTTAGGGTTCAGTATACAAAACAAGGTTATGAAGGTTGGGAAAATACTAGCCTGTCATGTGGCATGAACGTGAGGTGAAACAAAAAGTAAGTACATTTACATTTATGCATTTAACGGACACTTTTGTCCAAAGCGACTTCCAAAAGAGAGCTTTACAAAAGTGCATAGGTCACTGATCATAACAACGAGATAGCCCCAAACATTGCAGGTAACCGAAACATAAAGCATACACCGTGAAAACTAAATAAATCCCAAAGGGAAGAACCATAAGAGCATGTAGTTGAACAAGTTACAATAAAACATGTAACAACATGAACCTCAAAAAAGAAAAAAAAATGCAAGGGTGTACCTGTGGAAAAAAGCAAGCAGCAAAAATATATTACACAGCAAGTACAGTAGTTTTAGGTCAGTTACAACTAACCAACAAGAGTAACAAGTCTCTCAATAAGAGTCATTGTGATCCTGGAGGAAACATCAGGTCCAGTCAATCATTCCTAAGTACCTTTGGACTCCTGTAAGTGCGTCTTGAGCCTACTATGTCCTTTTTCCTTTGTCAAGTTGTATTTATTTGAAGTGTATAATCCTACATTATTCAGTTTGAAAAAACATTGATACAGACACGTACACATACTAAAGATGCTTGCAGCTGTAACACCTTGGTTTGATTGTATGTGTGTGTGTGTATGTGTATGTGTATGTGTGTGTGTGTGTGTGTGTGTGTGTGTGTGTGTGTGTGTGTGTGTGTGTGTGTGTGTGTGTGTGTGTGTGTGTGTGTTTTGTGTGTGTTTGGGGGATGTTCTTTCTCTCCAATCTACACATTAAGAATGCAACAAAAGTTAAAAAAATTTATGATGATGGAAACCAAGGAATTAGCAAAGCAAACAGATAGTGTTGAAAAGTGCTTGTTATACTTTGATTTCCACAACACCCCACTCACCACGTACTCTAATGAACAGACTATGCTCTCATCTAAACTCAAACTGCAATTACAATTTTTTAACTGTTGATTAATTGCCATCTGGTGGTACATAAATTGTCACTCAATTTCTGTAGATTTTTTTTTGTAAATGTTAAAAAAAGATTGGTTAAAACTTCATCACAAAAGCAAAACCTTTTTAGGGGGAATCTTGGCTCAATAATAGGTTTGAGCTGGTGGAGCCAGTGACTTTCACCACAGGATCCCAAACAGCAATCAACAATTTGCAATTGAGTATTTCAATACTGTCCAACAACATTATCATTACCACAACTGAAAATTGTTCAGTGTGAGACACAGTTACAAATTGTAGACCTTGAAAAGGATTGAGTCCACTGTCAAAAAACTGTGAGGCAGACATGAGACCATAAATAAACAGAAATGTTTAAGGAGCGCGGCCTCCAGGTGTACAGACAGCAGACGTGGCAAAAGAAAATTAACAGCCCTTGTCCACAAGCCCTCTTTAAAGAGGCCGACCCCAAATGGCTCGGCAATGCTCTCAAGTTGCGCCATCAACACTGTTAAATATTTAATGGTCCCCCACCCCGTCATAGGATAGCACTTTTGACATTGACGTCAACCTCCACATGATGATCTACAGAGTGCGTGTGAGTTATACCGCCCCTCTCCCTCTCACTGTCACTGTCTACATCCAATACTCCTTCACATCCCATCTGAGTTCTCATAAGTTCTGCCCTGAGTTCATTCCTCCGTGGGATGTTAACACGCAAGCTCCTATGACTATCGCCCCCTGTTGATAAACAACGCTGTGTCAAACAGTGATCACAGAAACATTGCACACAGCACATAGATCCACCCTGTTCCTGGAGAAGTGCTAATGTGCTACGTGTTTTCACCTTAACTATAATCTAACACAGTTGTTTTTTTAGTTAAACAAGCTGGTTGCGTAACTCACAGCAAGACAGTTCTCCTTGAACAGAGTTGAGGAGCCTTGACATACAGTGTATGGTGATATAGTATGATCAAGCATTACGTAATACCAACACAAGATGTTTGGTTGTGTTTACCCATTGAGGCATTCCCCTGTGACTGTGCGCTGGGCCTATGGGCTTGTTGTCACCACGACAACGGCCCCGATGTGAGTCCTCAAGGTGAGCGTGAGGGGAGCTGGTTCTGTCCCCATGGAAATGATGCTCTAAATAGCCTGGTCCTCTATCTGCTCTACCTCTTTTTCCCCTCCCTCCTTTCTCTTTACTCTCTCGAAAGGAGATACTGTTTCCAGCAGGAAGCTGCTCAGCTCTGCACTCCACTGTCTTATTTCACTCACTCTCTCTTAACCCTCTCTTTATTCCTGTAGACCCTCCGTCTAAAGGAATACAGGTGTGAGACATTAGGGCTTGACTGCTACAGTAGGCTACATGGAAATGTTTTAAGATTAAATGAGCTGTTCGAAGCGTTCTATTGTTGTGCACCTCAGGGGTACAGTGAAACTTGTTCAAGCCATCAACTTGTGTGACCACTAAATACATGGCATAACTGATTAGGATGCAAAATCTTTCTGCATAGTGGACTGACCCATATTGGTGCCTAAAAATTATAAATATTCAATTTCTGAAATTGCAGGCAGTCTATTTCGTTTATTGCCAGCAGTTCAAAGCAAAACATTTAATATTTATTGGGTCAAGAAAAATATTACAATAATCGTATTGTTTTTCTCTGAAAAGTAATTTCCATTGCAAATGAACCAGCCTACTAATTTTCTTGTATTTGACTGCCTTGCCAATCCTGCTTGCCATTTGGCAGCGCTTAATTCCTACTCATTTTTTAATTACAACTCGAAAGGTTCAATAACAGGGTCTGATTAAAACATTACAAGGTCTAGGTCCCTCTAACCACAGTAATTATTGATTGGATGGCTGGACAGTGCAGAGAAAATTATTTTATTTCAACAATGCAATGGCGTGAATGCATCGCTCTAGACAGTTTAATAGTGCCCAAGCATTTATGTGGGTACGTTGAAAGGGTAATTTGGATCAGCTCCTCCATGCATTGTAATTGCATGGGAGAGAGAGAGGCCTCAACTCAACGTGGGGAGCCATCGCATCCATGTTATACTGTCTGTCTTCTCCAAGTGGGCAATAAAAAGATGGTGTCACCTCAAATCAACCAGGCACCAAGACCACCTGATCTGTGGATGACCTGCCCAAGAAGTTGATATCTCAAACATCTGGACAAAGGGCCTTAGTCCAACATGTTAATTTTAAGCAATCTTTGTTTTCACATATACTGATAATACGCAACTATGGCACCCTAGCGTTAATACAGTGTGACTTCTCAAGCACGTCAATATGACATTAAAAAAAGACGTCTAAAAACCTTTCACACAGTCCAGAGAAGACATCTCTGCATCCAACACCTTTACAACTGTCGTTGGATCGTGGCAGACAGCATTGGAAGGATGGGTGCAGGAGAGCAATTGTGTGTTGAAGTTATGATTAGAATGTCCGGCCAGACGTGTTGTGCTCGCTGTGCCAGGGGTTGTATTGGGAATCGATGCAGGTGTCTTATCTCTATAGAGCCACACAGCTGGAACACTACAAAGGCTAGGAGAATGAGCATTAGATCAGAGCTGGCGGAGATGAGGAGGGACCGCCTTGCTCCTGTTTTGGCACTGCAAACCGACCCAGAAAGAGGAGGGAGGGCACTGGGGGGGGGGGGGGGGTGGAGGCACAGGTGTGGGGAGTGAGGCAGTGGGGGAGGAAGGGGAGGACAAAAGGGGGAGGGTGGGGGGGGGCCTCTTCTGGCTGCAGCCTGCAAGAGATAAATGCCACTTGCCCCTGTGTTGGATGCCTCCCACTCATTCCACCCGGGGAGGCATTGTCGCGTCACATGTATCAGGGTTTCTGGAGAGCAAAGGTCTGTCTTTTTCATGGGGTCATGGACATGGATTAGACTGTATTCCCTAGTTTAAGTCTGCTTAAAGGAGAAGAAGAAATATTGAAATGGCTTTTTCTTTGCCCGATAGAATCCTGGAAAGCTAGCCTGTTATATGCTTCTATCGGAAGTACATTGGCTTTATCGTACATTCAGTTGGCCCTGCGTTAAAACTCAGAAAAATAAAGCATTTGCTGGCACTTATAATGTGGTTCCTGGTGTGAACCTGCTAGGATGCATTTTTTTTTTTACTTATGTAGAGGATTACATAGCTTCCCCAGGTAATGCGAACAGAGACACTATACCCAGGTGTGTGTACCTTTCTGTTCTGGATTCAGTGTGTGAAGACTCTGCATACACACTTGCACAGAGGTGTGTATGCATGTGTGTGTTTGTGTGTGTGTGTGTGTATGAAAGGTTGAGGGTTGTCTGCAGTTTTGTGTGGATGATAAAAAGGCGAGTGAAACATAAGTTCTGCATAGCTTCATCCCCCTCTCCCTCTCCCCGCCCAGCTGCAGGCCTTGTGAAACGCTCTGTTTACTTCCTGACTGCACCGCAAATCTCCTGTGAAACTGGATCCTGGTCAGGAAGCAGAAGAAGGTCTCGCCTCAGCAGTGTTCTAGAATCACACTGAGGTGGTGTCATAGACGCTCGCTGAGCGAGGGATCAGGTCTCCACTGCATATGGATGAACATGTCTGCGGAGACATGATACCCTGGATTACTGGTGTCTGAATCACATGGTTCTCCTGCAGTAGGCTATGACTGCATGGCTCTTTGTGGTGCAATGATTCAAACCACTGTGCTCTTGCAACTCAAGTCTTCAAAGGGACAGTTATGGTCAATGCAAACACTTGCTAAATATTGACTTCTACTAATTTGAATTTTCACCAACCCTGAGGTGTTTTCATTCTCTCTTCCAGTGCAACATTACCCTGAAAGTCCTTGCCAATAAGCCTGATGAGCGGCCATGTTGGCATGCAGAGCGGGGAAACTGACTGGTTTGATATTGACATCTCCCCCGGCAGACGAGATAGCCTGCAATTATACTGACCTGGGAGGCAGGCACGGCCAATCATCAGGAATGACATTAAAGAGTGATCTAGCAGGCATAGATCCCCTGCAGTTCCATCAGGAGTTGTTGTTCTTTTTTCGTCAAGATGACTAATCTTTTGAGTGGGGTTTTGGCTCGGGGTCTGCATTAAAAAAACCTTGGTTCTGGTGAGGTCATAACAATTAAGGCAGAGCTAGTGTCGCGTCTAGTTGCTTCTCTTAGAAGCAACTAGTTCGATTCGAACCTTTTGTGGAAGAATGTTTGTTCTGTTTCCACTGGAAATAGGCTTGAAAGTCAGAGAACTGTGTTCATAGTGAATTGAGAAAACAAAGATAACATACAGCCAACAGATGTTCAGAGAGATGTTTGTTATTCAGTCAGGAGCACTTGACAACTTTACATGACCAAATAAGACTGCAGTCGCTGATCTAACCAACTGTGATCGCACATAAGAAAGTGTTGCTTTCTCACATAGTTTGCAGGAAAAACTCTGCTGTGCTTTTTGGTAGCTCTCTATTGTAGAACGTCGCATCATCTCCTGATGCCTGGCACATACAGGCACCTTTGTATTTCTCAGTCAAATGTTTGTATGTTTTAACATTGAGTCATTCTTGAAAGCAATGCACACCAACACCAACATTCACACAGAAACAAAACAACATAGCAAAACTAATGTTCCAGAGATGCCAAATTAAGTTCAGCAAGTTATCAGGGGAGGCGACAGGATTCTCATTTAGCAAGGCTGGGCTATTTTCTACACGGTAAACACCATTACCAGCACAGCAACCAGACAAAGCAGCAATCTTAAAAGGGGATCCGATTGATTTCCTGTAGAATGAGCTATTATCTACAATCAATGGTGTTTACATGAGAAAGAAAGGATCGAATGAACACAGAGTAAAAACATTCACGTCTGATACATCTAGTCAGCTTGCATCTCATCTTCAGTGGCAGTCATACAGTGTACATAGAAAGGATGAGAAAATGAGAAAAAGATCGAGGAGAGAGAAATGGAGCAATGGAGAGAGAAAGAGACACATTTTCTACATCTATCAATTAAAATCTTGCTAACTTAACATCTCGGCAGGCAGACAAGGACGAGAGATGGATGTTATTGGTGGTTTTCTATCCAGACCTGTAATTCAGGCTGGAACCCGTCACCACAAGGCCACAGCCCTCTGGATCACCCTGCTGCAGACTTTATCTGAGGTCAACTGTGTCTCCAAAAAGATACAGATCTTAAGGAATGATCCGAACAAGCTCCAGAAGTTCCTCCCTAGAAGAACCCCGCCTTAGCGCTCTCCAATGAACCTGACCGTAGTCATCGTCAAGGGCCCTTGTGTACGGCATCTCCCATGTGTTTTCCCAACATCTCTAAGTGTTTAAGTTAAAGAGGGTTAAAAGAGAATATGTTCACTGAAGTTACAGTGAGATTTTCAAAGATATGGATGACGTCAACTTTCTTTTTAGAAGGTTCTCAGTAATTAACTTATTCTCTCTGTAGTCTTTGCTGTACTGAATAATAGAGCTCTCATAGACAGTATGTATAGATCACAGTACCAAGATCCGTTGTTATACTCCACCTTCGTTGGAGAAATTTCTGTCAGAATTCCAAGTGCTGGTTGTGAAGTTCAGTGAGGACACTTAAATATTAGTATGTAGACAAGCCCTCAAAAAGCAACAAGATAATGGAAGTACTCTAACAACCACCCCTTCCACCCCAAGCAACACCACCCCCACCTTTCTCCCGGTTCAGCTTTGTTAGCTTTTGATTGCTTTTGCTAATCCATCTTTGTCCTGTGGTTCGTCTCTTGACAGCTTTATAATTTATTTACCCTCCATGTGTCGCAGGTGCCTGGCGACATACAGCTGGGCTGGTTGAGCACCATAACTGCCCCTCTCCTACTCTCACTCCTCTCAGAATTCATCTGTTCAGCCCGCTGACGTCCAGCCCTCCCCGTCGCTCTCCTTCCACCATCCGTTTCATCCCAACACAGTGTGTGAGCTGCAGGATTCCATAAATATAGAAGGCAGATCATTATAAGAGTGTGTGCATGTGTGTGTAACACGCATGCGTCAGCCTCTGTTTTACACGTAATGCACTCCTATTTTGCCCAATTGTGGGCTGAAGTGATGAGGCTGCTCACACAGGAAATGCACTCACACATCTCTCCTCTCCCGGCACCAAGGACTTTTTCAATTAATCAGAGCCTCCATTGGTCCCTCATCAATAATGCAACGCAGCCAATCACTCCAGTCCGGGCCCTTAATGAGACGCCACCGCTACAGGGACATGATCTACACATTACTTCCCCCATAGTCGCCGCTCAGAAAAAATGTCACGGCAACCAAAGGCCCTCATTAGGGAGACAGCATCATTCCTGCCCTAAGGAGGACCTGCCAATCCCTGGAAGCCAAAGGATGCATGGATGACAGTCAACAAACATCCACAGAACCAGGGGGAAGAGCTATGTGGTCTCTCCCACACTGCAGTTGGTGTGTGTGCATGGATGTACCTGTACATGTGCATGTGTGTGTGCGCGCATGTGTGTGCATGTGTGTGTGTGTGTGTGAGAGAGAGAGAGAGAGAGAGAGAGAGAGAGAGAGAGAGAGAGAGAGAGAGAGAGAGAGAGAGAGAAGAGAGAGAGAGAGAGAGAGAGAGAGAGAGAGAGAGAGAGAGAGAGAGAGAGAGAGAGAGAGAAAGAAAGAGAGAGAAAGAGGGGGGGGGGGGGACTGAGGAGTGAACAGACAGGGGTTGTCATGTCTGTAGCTGGCCATTATTCAAGCACCCCTGCTCGGCACGATGGATGAATTATTAAAATCAGAGATTTGCTGTGACATAAGGAGGTGTTTGCATTTGATATCATGTTTGGGAGACATGCAGAGAGCCCATACATGAAAGGCACAGCCAGGCGAGGGAATTCAAACAGTTTACTGCAAAAACACAGCAAATGCAATGAGGTTACGCAAGGTTGGAACACTGATAGGATTAATGTTTAGTTTGGCACCTGTTCAGCTAAGGTGATAGGTCATCTTGAGTATGTTTCCATGGAGGGTCCTCAAGCTCCAGACTCAGGACACATGAACTGTATGATCTGTGATGATGTTGTTTTCTTTACCCCCTAGTACATAGCAAGAATTTGAACAATGTAGCATATATCAGACTGTGCCCTAGAAGGAAGGACATCTGGGGAAAGAGAGTAGAGATTAGAGAGGCTGAAGTTGAAGCTGGAAAGACCTTTTGAGCTGCAATTCATTCACACACAATCAATTTGAGCATAACATTACAGAACAAAAGCTCCTTTTTTGGCCTTCAGGTTTAAGTTTCACAAACAGACCAACTAGAATAGAGCTGCTCATTTATCACAACCACAAAAAGAAGACGAAGAGCCTAAACGACAACAAGATAAATACTTGACCTTCAACATCTCTCTCCTGATCAAATTCTCAATTTGGGTTCTGTATAAAATGATGGATACAGCCAAGCAGTTGGAAGCTTTCATCCATCTTATTCGGTTCTAGATTCAAGTCATGGTGTACCGTCCAACACATCTTCTCCAAAGCTATTACCACTGTCATCGGATCATCCCTCTGCATTGCCGCGGTGACACGTCTACCATATCAAGGACATAACACATCACATTTTTTTCTTTTGATCTTGTCATTTTGTTCTAACACTGAGCATGAACACACACATCCCATGAGTCCCTTTGCACAGCAGGCAGAACAACACACACAACACCTGTGCTATTGTGTTGCCGGGTATGAAAAACCACAATACGGGATGACAATCATAAAAAAAACATCCTAGATACACTTTCTCACTGGGATAGGTGCAGGATTGCATTGGCCTTGTCTCTCTCAATATCAGTTGGTGGTGTGTTTGCCGTGCTGTGCCTGCATATGTAGCCAGGAGTAGAGCAGATAGGCTGTCTCCCAGGACTTGAAGCAGATGAGCACAGAATCGGGCCATCTGGCTTCCTCTCTCCAGCTAAACCTCACTGGGGAGGAGGGGGGTGCAAGAGGACCCACCCCCAGTCTCTCACCAACCTGTCAATGTTGCTAAGACGACTCTTTCACAATAAAACAAGGCTGTCAGAAGGTGTGTTTGGGGAAATGGCGGCCTCCGTTTTAAGTGAGCTCTGGAATGCCTTAGTCAGGGACAATGCTGCAGATTCCTGCTAATACAGGCCTTTTTCTCCCAGTTAGTATACCAGAAATTGTCCAGGGTAACTGAATAACCTTCCCTTAACTGGTGTCTTAGAAAATTTAAAAGAATCTATTGAAGAAATTACAATTTCCTATCAGTAAATCTATTAACAGGTAGGATGCAGTGTTTAATAGACTGGTTTAGACAGGTTTATAACATATGGTGGCTTGCCTTTTCTGGGTTAAGCTTGCAGGTCCCTACTGGAGGGCATGTGCTGTTTCATGTGTCCTGAAAAGGCCACAAACAGACCAAATGTTTCCACTGAGGAAACATCATCATGAAATATGTCTCGTTAGGAATCAAAAAGTCACAATTTTGGTGATCTCTGCTTGCCTGGCATGACACCTGAGGTTCATGCTAGATGGTGAGTAGTCTGATTGGGTGGCAGGGTAGGAGGATGATACAAAGCTGTACAGTAATGAGCAGCTTACCTCCTAAACTCCTTGTTCACGATTCCCTCCCCACCTCAGGTTTCCTGGTCAATTTCTTATCTGGTAAAAGTAATCTTTCACCACATGTAGCGTACCAAGAAAGATAGAGAGCTTGTCGTACTGTGGATGGGCTTATGGGGACATAACATTTCTTAAGCTTTCACCGTGGCAATATCTTCATTCTAATGTCTGCCAGGTTCTTAGCTAAAGCACTATCAAAGGTGCCACTATGACACAGCCACTGTACATCCAGCCTGACGGAGCCAGACAGGGACTGTTACACAACGCTCCTCCGCCAACATTTAAATCAAATCATACCAAGTTCAGATTCATTGATTCATGCCTAATTACATTATTCAGGATGGAACACAGCCAGGAAAACGACAACAATTTGAGACACATATTTATCTCTCCTGCCAATAGTATTACTCTAGCCAATAAAACATGAGTGGCTGAGTACTGACGTCTTTCAGACCTTGGGGGCGAGCAGCGGCCACAGTCGTGCTGTGACAGAGGGTTTTGGTTTCCTGATCTTCCCGTAATGAACGAGTACTGAGTCTGTCATCCAGGAACAGCTTCTCCCGTCTGTCTGTCCGCACGCCAGCTGGAAACTGTCCCTCACCTCAGAAAAAAAACCCAACAGCTCTGAGGTTGAGCTACTGTAGCGCAGCGTAGCCTCGTAATAGACCGAAACAGCTCATTAACTCACAATATCGGCCTCTCTTGTTGAACAAAGTCGTTTTCCAACAGAACGGGTCAAGTCCAATTTGCGCTAACATTGTTAGGCGGCAGCTGAAGCCGTCTGTCAACAGAGCGAGAGTTGATGTTTATAAACACGTCACAGCGGCCCTTTGTGCTTGGTTAGCATTTGTGGACGAGCCGCAGGGGTTGAAACTGGAGACAGAGGCAAGTTTAAAGTTGGGGTAAGATGGCTGAGCGGTTAGGAAATTGTGCTAGTAATCAGACGGTTGCTGGTTTGATTCCTGGTCAAATTATGTTGTGTCCTTGGGCAAGGCACTTCACCCAACTTGCCTCGGGGAATGTCCCTGTACTTACTGTAAGTCACTCTGGATAAGAACGTCTGCTAAATGACTAAATGTAAATGTAAACCACATTCACAAAGGCCCCCCAATGTATAGCCTGACATGAGCAAGGTTCAGCCTGGCTGTTGAGTGAGACAACTTAACCTTGACTGTAGTAAGATAAATTCATAGAAACTAAGAGGTTAAGAAGAACTAAAAGGTTGAGAGGAAGTAAAAGGGTTTCCCTTCAAAAGCCAAATCTCAATCCATATCATAGCGTATGTGTAGTGCTAAGCAGCAGAAAGAAGATGTTTTCAGTTAAGGGCCAGATGTGAAACTTGAGCTGGAAAGGTCAAATAAAATCTTTCAGATTCAAAATATATATTTGACAAATAAGTATACTTAGCATTTTTAAGTTGTTGTTGCTGTGATAATGCTGAATGTAAACAACAGTTAGAGATGCAAGTTCAATTATTGTCATGCATCTTCCATCAGATCTGGGGAGATAAAAGAAAAAGCTCTTACCAACACAGATGACAGATAGCTATCTTTAATATCACGTGTCAAGCTTGTCTACAATGGCAGCAATTCTCACTTTTAATACTTGAGACTAAACAATCAAATCTGTCAATCATGGATGAATTTCACTGGTAATGGATAGAATGGAGAAGCAACCACTTCACTCTAATAAAAGTATATTCTTCTACACCATCACTCACCACAAATACATATTCCAATCCAAAACAAATACCATAATTTACATCAACTGCTTCCTCAAGAAAAACAAATATTTTAGTTATATATTGGGCATGCTACGACTGTATGTCGACAACTGACAAGTAACCTTGTAGTGA
Organism: Hypomesus transpacificus; assembly: GCF_021917145.1. NCBI lineage: Eukaryota > Metazoa > Chordata > Actinopteri > Osmeriformes > Osmeridae > Hypomesus > Hypomesus transpacificus. The sequence continues at coordinate 4,574,955 of NC_061067.1, forward strand.
AATACAAAACATTCTATCCTCTATGATTTCCCCTCGGTTTCAGATGAACCTTGAATCCTGTGGATCAACTTCATTAGTGTGTGACGCTTTGCTTTATTGCCATGAAGGATTCCATTTTCACAACAGATGAAGCTCGTCCTCTGTTGTAAATTGACAATGCCCTGTATTTCCTCCCCAGTCAGCTCACATTAATACCAATCAGATTGATCCGGGCTCACGCCATCCCATAGCCAAACAGAGTGGTGTCAGCAGGGAAAACATTTGCACAGATCTACTTTCATGCCATTACTATTTGTAAGTTGAAAATGACCCAGAATGTGTGAATGTGTGTGGAGGGGGGATGAGGAGGAGGGGGGGGGGGAGGGTATAGTGGCTTAGCCATCTGCCTACACCTTGTCAACAGAAAATGATATTTTATTTCCAACTAACTTGCCTCCATCCCTATTTTTCTTGTCCCCTCCCCAAGGGCACGCGTCTCCAGATCTCCAAGTGAGGCTCCTAAAGCAATTCTCATTCATTCCCACCATGTCTTCAGATTGCTCAAACTGTGAGCAATGCCAACGTTACCAGCAATCTCACTCTTTCTCTCCCTCTCTTGCATTGATAGGTTAATTCTGTGGCACATCATAGCCGTCGAACAATGCCCTCCCTAGAAAAGCAGAATGTGGTGTGACTGATGGTGACTGCAGTAAAGGTTAATTAATGAGCCTTGGCAGGAGACATGGCGCTGTGAGACAGACACTCTCTCCAGGGAGGGATCCTTGGGAGCCGTGGATACAGATAGCACAGGGAGGACGATGGCAACTCAGCTGAAATCGAGTCCTCTGTTCCGTCCGGTTAACCTCTAGTCTCCAGCGTGATACTGTGTGAATCCTCTCGTCCAGATGCAATAGTAGTAACTGTTAGACGATGTACCTATTTTTTTAAATCATGTATTGTTAATCGTCCTCTGGCCCCTTGTTTTTTCTGCTGCTTGTTTATTCATTTCATTCTGGTTTTGTAGTGGTGTTTCTTTGTGTTTCTCGATGGGTGTGCTGTACTATTTATTAATCCTGAGTAGTTGGATCAGAAACATGATTATTATGTGTGGAGTTATCCTATACAGTTTCATTTTATAACATTTTACACAATAACCTTAATTCTTCTCCTTATTTCCCCTGCTACAGATTAGTTATCTATCTGACACACTCTGTAATCAGAGAGATCAAATAGTTTATAGTTATGTAATTTGTCTTGGTGGATATGAAAAGATAGGTAAGGGAGCAGAATGAAACAAACACTATAGGGATACCTCTAGCTAACAAATGGCAAAGCAAGACAAGACATTTTAGAAGAATTTATATAACCGGTAGCTTGGGTTATGAAACATATCTCTGGTAGACTTTTTTAGGCAAAGGAATAATGAGTTTCGGAAGGCTATTATAACAGCAACATTAAATGCCAGTCACAACGGTTTTGCATTCAGATCATTGTAGGGGGAACTCCACAGAAGAGCAATATGCCTTTTGTGAACTGAAGTGCACCCTAAGAAAGGCAATACTTCTGTATTGTACTGTTGACGTGTACAGTACCCTGGAGTGAGTAATTGTGTGTAAATGACATTTCCTTGGCTGGGAGAGGAATTAATAGAGGGATGCATTTAACCAACTCTCTGGGATCAAGAAACAAATGAGTAATAAAACAAGTGACTCACAGAGAAAGAGAGAGACAGAGAGAGAGACAAGAGAAAGAGACAGGGAGAGAGGCTGGGAGTGAGGGTACAGAAGCCTGGCTGAGTCTGGCCATGCATCAGTTAGGACATTTTTTATATGCCTGGGTGCTTGTTAAGGGAAGAGATGACATGAACAACTCTTAACAGATTTTTTTTATGGTCCTTCCTTTTCATGCAGGTCCACTATATGGGCAGTTAAGACGTCTGTCAACCCTTCCCAGTAAAATAGTGAGGCATCCGTACAGTGATTACATTAGGTCTGTCACTATCCAAGTGATGAAAAAAGAACACAATTCTACCACTATATGTTGATTAATATACCCTGTCTACTAAAAATCCACACAAATCATGTAATGGATCTGAACGATCACTGATTTTTGATATATTTATGAATTTATTATTTTTCTATACAATGCCTCTGCATTTTGCTTTGTAACACACAGAAAATAGATGTCAAGAAATATTTGTAATTCAAGGCCACAGAAGCAAGGAAACATATCCCCACAAGCATACAGTATACGAAACAGAGTTGGTAACAGGATTGCAACAACAAAGTGAAAGCATATCTGCCAAGTCTACACACATTCAAAGACCACAACATCAAACAGGTTTTCCAAGCAGTCAAGGGTCTCAGTGTTGAGTTGAAAACAGGCCAGTCAGGCAGTGAAAAAAATGTTTTTGTTCACAAATATAATGACAGTTTCTGAACATCACCATATCCACCAAAATAATTATGCAAATATATAATCATGTTTGAAGAAAGCATTCGGTAAATGTACACTTAAAGGCAAACATTTCGCTCACATTTTGTGGCAAAAAATGTCTCTTTCAATAAACCGGAACTTCATTTCAGTAAACTTGATATTCATCCCTTGTGCGGTCTGGTGTCTGCAGAATAGTTTTAAGACAAAGGCCTGAAAGATCATCGAGTATCTGATTTAGAGCAACAGGAAATGGAAACTTATGCCATTTGCATTTCTTCCAGGCCTCAATGATGAAGATAAGACAGCTATAAAAACATAGGGTGAGCTTCGGTTATGACGTTTTGGAGATTACTGTGGGTAGCTGTGGGGGACGTGTTGCAATGGCTCAGACTGAAAATGTGTCAAGGCTGACAGTTAGCATAGCCTGATCCCTACTGAGCTCTTTCCTCTGATCTAGTTCAATACATGCTAAAGGGGGTTACAATAATATTCATTTCGCTGCTCCCCTTTGGGATGTGTGCCTTCGTGAATCATAAAGACTTTGAGAATTCCTTTTAGTCTAGGAAATTCCATCCGACATTATGCATTCAAGCTAATGGCTACATAGAGTGAACTTGACATGAGAGGCTTTACAAATAATTATGCACAGAATTTCTCACACAATCGAGGAAACTCCTTGCAAAAGTG